>NW_015173700.1:384384-414999 GCF_001447785.1 Gekko japonicus | reverse complement strand
TTCTGCAGACTTTCTGATGGAAAAAAAACCGATCATCACATTTTTTCCGAATATATATATATCAACAACTAAGCAAATCCACAAAACGGCCTCGCCATCTCCGAGGGCAACCCCGCTTACCTTTGGGAAGGGACATGGCTAGGCTCCGAACCCGCGAGGCTTCCCCAAAGGTCCGTGCCGACCCAGCGCGCACCGGCTGGGCATGTCCGGACACCGCGGCGCTCCGGCGCAACAGCGCGCAAACAACCTGGGCCGGCCGGCCCTCTCTGGGCTCCCATTGGCTGGCGCTTCCCGAGGAGGCGTGGCGTCCCGAGGCCTAGCTCCTCCCCCCGAAGCGTTTCCTTCTCAGGTGGCGGGGAAGGAAATTCCACTTGCGGAGCGCGTGCGGTCCCGGCCATTAGCCCTCGCGTGACGCAAGCGCCGGGCTCGCCCTCCAGGTGGCACCGGACTCTTTGTTGTTCGCGGCTGCCAGGGAGACCGTGTGGGACACGTTTCGGGGGGCGTGTCCGTCTGTTGGCCTGCCTGGCTGGCTTGCATTTTCCGTCGGCGCGGTTGCGGCCGAGCTTTGTAGAATTCCGGAGGCCTGAGTCAGTCGTTGCAACTTCCAACCGAAACGGCGGAGAAGCTTGCAGCGCCCGAAACGTTTGCAGCTGCCCAAGTGGCTTACTGGATCGCATCGGAGAAGCTGAATCAGACCACTGACACACACCCCACACGAGGGGGGAGGGTCACAGGAACCTCCTTCGCCTCTTGTGCCCCTCCACAACTGGTATTCAGGTATACTGCCCCTGAATATGGAGGTTCCATTTAGCCATCCACTGCCATCCATAGTGATTCACCTATCCTCCACTGATTTGTTTAATCTCCCTTTTAAAGCCACAGGAGGGTTTTATTTATTTGCAAAACAAAATTTGAGTCCAGTGGCACCTTTAAGACCAACTGAAGCAAAGCTTAAGTGTTAACGTGACACATTAAATGACCACAAAATTACATTATAGGATCCAGCTCTGGATTGGGAAATTGCAGAAGATTTGGGGGTGGAGCCTGGGGAGGGAAGGGACCTCCGCTGTGTGTGCTACCAGGGAGCTGCCCTTCAAAACAAACACCTCCAGGAGAACTGATCTCTGTCATCTGGTGATCTCCAGGCCCTGCCTGGAGGATGGCAACCCCAGGGCCATTGCAGCATCCTGTGCACTATTTATTTATCGTATGGCAGAATTACACACAGGAAGCATGTAATAAAACAAAATACATAACCAACTTGATACAGCAGGTATACAGACAGATTGAGCAATCCTCATAAATACTAATATCAGATTTTCAATCCACTCAGTTGCCACTGGGGAGAGTTAAGAAAGCTCTGTCACATCTCCTTGGAAAGCACAATGCTCACATTCCTGTTGACAGATGGAAAATAGTTTGGTGGGCTGCACCACAATCGCATTCTGGCCCTGATATTTCACCCGGTTTAAACAACAGGTCTGCACAACTGTCAAAGCCTGTTCGTATTCTATTAGCCATCTTCCATACTTTACATGGAAGATGTAGGTGTTCGTGTTATCAAGGCAACGAACATGAAATTAAGCAAACTCCAGAGCACGACGGAAGATAGGAGAGCCTGGCATGATATGGTCCATGGGGTAGCAAAGAGTCAGACTCGACTATGCGACTGAACAACAACAACAAATACTTTACATGACAATTCAAATCCTGCAGGCCTCTCATTGGTGTTTATTAGATTACGGATATTGGGTGGAACTGATAGCATCCATGCTTGCAATCATTCATTCCCTAGATCGAAATTTTGTGATTGCAGGGATTTCTGCAGATCTTATTGCTGGGTGTCAGGACCTTCATCTGCATAGGCCCACGTCAGCCATCTCTTTGTGGATGGGCAACTCTCTGTTTTTAATGCTCTTTCTATATTCACAAAGAAGAGTTTTTTGTCTTTGGAGATAGCGGGGGAGCAATGCGGCACAACTTGGGTAACCAATAGGTCGGAGTGGGTTGAATACATCTACTGACGGTTCTTATTGTTGTATTGATTTGGGCATTAAGTTTGTGGACGGGGCTGTTGAGCCACACTGAAGCACCATATTCCCCAGTGTTATACACTAATCCCAAAGCTGAGCATCTAAATGTTATTGCAGATGCACCCCCAGTTGTACCACATAATTTTTAGAGAATGTTATTTCGTGTGCGTATTTTTGCTGCTACATTGGTAAGATGGTGTTTATAGCTCAACGTCCTTTCCAGGGTAATGCCAAGGTACTTAGGTATATGATCATGTGTCAGTCAGGTGCCAGTAAGGTAGACATTCAGTTCACAATTGGCAAGATTGTTATTGAGATGGAAACAGGAGCATTCTGTTTTTCCTGGACTTGGACTAAGCCACCATTTATGGTTGTAGTAAGTAGGGGTCATTTCGTAGAAAAAGAGGTGCAGGAGCTCATTAGCATAACTCATTAGCATAACTTATTTGCATATGCCACACCCCCTGATATCACTGGAAGTGTGTCAGAAGGCAACACCCACCGCTCAGGCTCCACTGGACTGTTTTGGATTGCGATCTATGGGGGGGGGGAACGTGCAGATCTGTCCTCACAGAGGAGGGAGAGCTTGTACCTGAATAAAATTTGGTCTTAAAGGTGCCACTGGACTGTTTTGGGCTGGGGGGAGCTCTGCAACTTACCTGGCTTCTTCTTGCTCTGACTGAGGGCTGCTGGGAGCAGGGGGTGGGGCTTGTTGCATGTGTCCGCCCCCTTGGGCTCTTTAGTGCTGGAGCTCCGCTCCTGTGCGCTCCTGGAGGAAATGACCCCTTGTAGTAAGCCAAGATTTTGAGGTCCCTAGTCAGTATTTCTTCAGTCCTTTCAATTGATGTGTGCCTTACTATAATCGCCATGTCATCGGCATAAGCAAACTTCCTGGATATTGTCCAGGGAACGTCAGAGATGTATAGATTAAAAAGTGCTGGAGTGAGGACCAAGCCCTGGGGTAGACTGTTATTCAGTTTCTTCTGCTTGCTGATTGATTGACCAGAAATCACTTGGAAAGTTCTGTCACTCAGCATGTTATTCAGGAGTCAAAATAATGTTCTGCAGGGGAAAATTTGTAAAAACGTGTACAGCAGACCATCCCTCCAAACTGTGTCATAAGCAACAATCAGATCAACGATAACTGATGACTTAAGACACTTCTAATACCCTGCCTCAATGAAAGTTGTTAAGCTGAGAACCTGGTCTTCACAACTACGCCAGGGTCTAAATCCTGCTTGCTCTATAGCAACGTGTTCGTTAAATCTGTCACTGATTCTGTTCAGGATTATCCTCTCAAGGAGTTTATAACAGGAGCTCAAGAAGGGAAATAGGTCTGTAACTTTCCACCAGATGTTTTGGTTTTCCAGGCTTCAGAATAGCAACTATTTTTGCTTTCTTGAATTCCCCTGGGAGTTTTCCCGTACTCATGGTATCAGTGAGCTACTTTGCGAGCCACTTCTTAGTGAACGTGCCGCTGTTGATCAGGAACTCATTATGGTTGCAGTCAAAGCCTGGTGCCTTCCACTCTTGATATCCTTCAGTGCCTTGGGAATCTGATCAGCACTGAAATCCCCTGACAGCTCACAGTCTTCAGGGCAGGTGCGTTTCAAAATCTGGAGTTCTTTTTTTATTGTGATGGTAAAATCCTGATCCTTCAGAGCTCCTGTGCACTGCAGAACTCTCTTCTTTATCCTGGGTACTACTGCCTGTCCACTATGCTGGGTGCTCCCAAATTCTAATATTTTGAAAAACAAAGAAAAAAGTTCTCTGCGGCTGTTTTCTACACCCAATATATAATTGTATTAACCACTATCAGGCCCCCAACCAAGTTTCTGTCACATTAATCTTTAAGGCACCACCAGATTCTTTGTTGGTAGCCTTTGGGATCTGGCCCTTAAACATTAACACATTTATAAGCACTAATGAGCAGGAGTTCACTTAAATGAGACTGAGTTGCCCCGAACTTAGTGGGGTTTATTTATGAGCAAAGAGGGGCATAGGTTTGGCTAGCCAAATATTCCCCACTCCTCCACGTGCACCTGCTGGATGACCTTGGGCAAGCCATAGTTCTGCTAAGAGCTGTTCTTGAAAAAAGAGCCGTTTCTGTCAGAGCTCTCAGCCCCACCTTACTCACAAGGTGTCTGTTGTAGGGAGGGGAAGGGAAAGGAGTTTGTAAGCCGCTCTGAGACTGCTTTGGGTAGTGAAGGGCGGGGTATAAATCCAATCTCTTCTTCAACAGAAGGAGTCTTGGAGTGGCTAACAATCATCTTCCCTTCTTCTTCCCACATCAGACATATGTGAAGTAGGTGGGGCCGAGAGAGTTCTGAGAGAACTTGTGACTGACCCAAGGTCACCCAGCTGGCTTCATGTGGCAGAGTGGGGAAACAAACCCGGTTCTCCCAGATTAGAGCACATGGATCTTAACCACTACACCAAACTGGCAAGCGTTAGCAAGTGATCGTGTTCCCCCCTTTGTTATATAAAGCTTTGCTGCCTGCTCCATGAGATTTACTCCCTAGTAAATGTGCAAAGAATTGCAGCCTGAAGGTGCATTCTCCAAGTGTTCTTACCTGTAGGAAAACGTACATAGGACGGCACTATTCAATCGGTTTTTGGCTTTGACAGATCTTTGCTGGTTGCAGTGCCTTAAATGTGCAGTTGCTACCACAGTCTGGCCATTTTCAGGTTACACTGTCCGAGATGCAGCTCTTCTAGTAGGACCTGGGAGACTCAAGTTTGAATCCTCACACTGCCACAAAAGCTCGCTGGGTGAACTTCGGCCAGTCCCACATTCTCGGCCTAGCCTGCCTCGTGGGGTGGTTGTGCAGATAAAATGGAGAAGAGGAGAATGATGTGAGCCATTTTGGGTCTCCAGTGGGGGGGGGGAAAGGCGGGGCATAATGATGTAAATAAATAAAAGCTAAGAATATGTCACCCCTCAAGCTTCCAGGGCAGAACGGGGACTTCCTGATTCTAGTCTGATGCAGATGTGGGCTGTGCAAAACTGTGCCAGTGCAACCTTCAGGTATGCCTGTAACAGATGCAACATAACGTGGCAGCAGCATCACAACAACAGCGGCAACAACAAAAAGCGAAGTGTTGCAAAACGATTCCACCTGACTGCCCTGCATCATGTCACCTGCCGCTGAGTTTCGTCCAAATGATCTCACGCTATCTCAGAGCAATGTCGTGTCACATCCTGTCAGAGCTGCAGCTCAGCAAAACGGAGGCAGGCTCCACCGACATTCCCCAGTCAGGTCTTGGTCCTCTTTCCTTATCCGACCGCCAAGCTGTGCTCTGTGCTTTCCATCAAAGCTGAGCAATGCTGCGTTTGGGAGAAACCCCAGCTGAAGCTCGGTCTACTCTTGAAGGCCCAGGCTAGCCCAATCTCGTCAGATCCTGGAAGCTAAGCAGGGCCAGCCACAGTCAGTACTTGCATTGGGGACCACCCAGGAAGTCCAGGGTTGCTATGCAGAGGCAGGCAATGGGAAACCACCTCTGAATGTCTCTTGCCTTGTAAACTCTCTGGGGTTGCCAATGCCACAAGTCACCTGCCGTTTGACGGCACTTTCCACTACCACCACCTAGTTCCACTGAACACAACAGGACTTACTTCCAAGTACCCTGTTGCTGGCTGTCCAGAGGGACAGGTTGGCCACTGTGTTAGACAGGTTACTGGACTAGATGGACCCTCACTGGTCTAATCCAGCAGGGCTCCTTGATTCTCATGAGGGGAAGACTTTTGTCTCTATGCCCCATTGTTGACCCTCCAGAGGAACTGGTTGGCCTCTCTGTGAGACAGGGTGCTGGACTAGATGGACCACTGGTCTGATCCAGCAGGGCTCTTCTGAGGTTCTTATCAGGGGAAGGCCTTGGCCTCTCTGCCCTGTTGTTGGCCATCCAGAGGAAATGGTTGGCCATTCTGTGAGAGGGGATGCTGAACTAGATGGACCACTGGTCTGATCCAGCAGGGCTTTTCTGAAGTTCTTATCAGGGGAAGGCCTTGGCCTCTCTGCCCTGTTGTTGGCCATCCAGAGGAAATGGTTGGCCATTCTGTGAGAGGGGATGCTGAACTACATGGACCACTGGTCTGATCCAGCAGGGCTGTTCTGAGGTTCTTATCAGGGGAAGACCTCGGCCTCTATGCCCTGTTGTTGGCCCTCAAGAAGAACTGGCTGGCCACTGTGTGAGACAGGATGCTGGACTAGAAGGACCACTGGTCTGATCCAGCAGGGCACTTCTGATTCTCATCAGGGGAAGGCCTCGGCCTCTGTGCCCTGTTGTTGGCCATCCAGAAGAACTGTCTGACCACTGTGTGAGAATGGATGCTGGACTAGATGGACCACTGGTCTGATCCAGCAGGGCTCTTCTTACGTTCAAGTAAACAGCATACGTTCAGACTGCCCATTGCAACAGAATACCACAATTAGAAATGGCAAGGTCTGTTGACACAAGAGTGCTCCCAGTAAATTCAAGGTAATGCGGGGAGGAGCTAAACTAATTTTAATACCAGACTTCATCTTTGAAATTTGACTTAGAGGAAAACCTTAACAAAAACTCACAGGGCAACCAGTCCATAAGCAAGTTTACTGAAGTCCCACTGAATTCAGTGTGGAACTTATTCTCTATAACATGTGCTGAGGATTGCATCTTGGGTTGCCAACTCCGGGTTGTGAAATTCCTGGTGATTTGGGAACTTGGGAAGGGGCGACACCTTCGCAGGGCATAATGCCTTTGAGTCCACCCTCCAAAGCAGCCGTTTTCCCTGAGGGATCTGATAGTGGTCATCGGGAGACCAGTTGTAATTCTAGGAGATCCCCAGGCCCCACCTGGAGGCTGGCGACCCTATTTCCTGAGCACTGTGCAGGAACATTGCAAAAATACTCTATGACATTATCCACATGGCTGCTTTGGAGGCATGATCCCCTGCTGAGGGCACCTCCCCTCTCCAAACCCCACCCTCCCCAGTCCCCATCCCCCAATCTCCAGGAATTTTCCAACCCGAAGCTGGCAACCTTCGCTCAGGACAAACTAACCCCAGCTTGGGTCAACTAAATGAGGAAGCCACCGGTGCACCCCAGTCGCTTGGCTAGCACTCAGCCAACAATGGCGTCCTGGGAGGAGACCAGAATTCCCCCTCCTGGGTCCATACTGCTGCTGGGACATGGTCTGGCCTGGCAGCTGATGGCTGTGCCTTCCTCGGGGTAACGGAGTCTAAAGCTGGTGGAACACAAACAAAGGATGCAGAGGTACAATGCATACTGTAATCGGCTTGATTACAGCAGAGGGTAGATGCTTAGGGGCCTTCTTTACAACACTTCCTCTCCTGATAGGGTTCCGACCTCCAGGTGGAGCCTGGAGATCTGGAATTACAACTAGTCTCCAGACTGCAGAGATTAGTTCCCCTGGAGAAAATAGCTGGTTTGGAGGGTGGACTCTATGGAATTGTGCCCTGCTGAGATCTCACCCTTCCCTGGACCCTGCCCTCCCCAGGATCCCCCCGCCCCCAAATCTCCAGGAATTTCTCAACCCAGAGCTGACAACCCTATCTTCTGACTGGGATAAAAGGAAAAAAGAGGCCTCCATTTCTACTTGTGAGAGCCAGTTTGGTGTAGTGGTTAAGGGTGCGGACTCTAATCTGGGAGAACCAGGCTTGATTCCCCACTCCTCCACTTGCAGCTGGTGGATGACCTTGGGCAAGCCATACTTCTGTCAGAGCTCTCTCAGCCCCACCTACCTCACAGGGTGTCTGTTGTGGGGAGGGGAAGGGAAAGGAGTTTGTAAGATGCTCTGAGACTTTGAGTGAAGAGTATAAATCCAATCTCCTCCTCTTCCTCCTCCTCCTCCTCCTCCTCCTTCTTGTGTCTGAAAATCTTTTTTGGTCTCTAAGGTGCTCCTGCTGGACTCGAAGCTAAGTGGAAACCGGTGCCTGTAGGAGGGTTTATCTCGCCTTTTTGCGTCTCTGTGGATGGAGCTAGGTTAAAGAGTGAAGGAAGTGTGAATGGTGGGGAGGAGGAAGCACTGGGGTACATTGTGTGGGCGCCTGGTTATTCATTATTATTCATTGGGGTAGGAAACAAAGGAGGGAAGGTTATGAAACTGTTTTGTCCTAGATGTAATGAGTAGAAGCAGCCACCGGGGAGCCCGAGAACTGCTCTGAGCCATCAGGGATAGAGTGGAATGTAGATTCAGAGGGCTGCATAAAATACACAGAACCATCGAACTAGCAGGTAGCATCGACGGAAGCCAGAGCGTCTCCTCTCGTTGCTAGAAGCTGAACGGGTGAGGTGGTCCCCAAAGGTCCCAAGAGCGGTCCCTGGCCCTGCCTATGAAAGGATCTCAGGTAGTAGGTTTGGGGGAGACTGCTTTCAGGAGCAGTGTGGCGTCGTGGTTAGAGGGCTGGACTAAGACCTGGGACAGTTGGGTGCCAATCGCTGCTCAGTCTTGAAACTGGCAAGGCGACCTCAGGCCAGTCTCTCTTTCTCAGCCGAAGAACAAATTTAGAGTTCCGGTGGCACCTTTAAGACCAACAAAGTTTTATTCAAGGTACGAGCTTTCGTGTGCTTGCACACAAAAGCTCATACCTTGAATAAATCTTTGTTGGTCTTAAAGGTGCCACCAGAACTCTAAATTTGTTCTACTGCTTCAGACCAACACAGCTGACCACCTGGATATTTCTCAGCCTAATTTATCTCACAGCCCACCTACACTTTTCCTGGTGCCCCCCAAGTGTTTTTAGAAAGAGAATGGGACCAGGCGGGGCTCGCGCCCGATGGAGCTTCTGATTGGCCACTGGAAATCGGATTAGCGGAACAGATTTTTTAAAAGTTGCTTGGGCGGCAGCTGCCACCACAGCACGAGGATCCGCAGGTAAACTGCGTGTGTGCAAGAAAATGTTTTTAGACCAGATGTTCATTTTAAGAGGCATCCTGTGAAGCAGAACTTCTACCTGAAATGTTGAAGAGCTACTGTTAGAGTTATGCGTGACCTCATTCCCTGGCATTTGTGGTCAGCTGTGCCTCCAGTGGCCGCCATTTAATGTATTTATTTATTAAATTTATCAGTCGCCTAATCCCTGCTAATGCTGGGCTCTGGGCGATGTACAACAGTTCTAAGTATGCGTCTAAAAGCATTTAAAAGCATTATCTATTTATTTATTTGATTTATATACCGCCCTCCCCATGGGTGGGCTCAGGGCGGTTTACAATGATCTCAACAGCACGTTTCAAAAAGAGGTCAGATGGCAAATATTAATCCAGTTTCAAACTGCCGGCCACTTTGCAGTCGGGGGGTGGGGGGGGCAAGGCAGATAAACAGCAGAAGGAGCGGGAAAGGGTGCCAGCCAGGTGGAAACTAGCTGTCCTCAACTAAAAGCCTGGCGGAACATCTCTGCCTTACAGGCCTTGCGGGGCCCTGATGTTATTCGGCACAGAGTTCCACCAGGTTGGGGCCAGGACCAAAAAGGCCCCGGCCCTGGTCGAGGACAGCCGGAAAGCTTTAGGGTCGGGGCCACCAGCAAGTTGTTATCTGAGGAGCGTAACGCTCTCCCAGGGACATAATGGAGGAGATGGTTCTTTAGATACATCAGTTCCTGACCACTCACGGCCCTGTAGGCCAATACCAAAACCTTGGACTTAGAATCATAGAATCCTAGAGTTGGAAGGGACCTCCAGGGTCACCTTGTCCAACCCCCTGTACAATGCAGGAAAGACGCAAATACCTCCCCCTCCACACCCCCAGTGACTGCTGCTCCACGCCCAGAAGATGACAAAAAGGCTCCAGGCTCCCTGGCCAAACTGGCCTGGAGAAAAGTTGCTTCCTGACCCCAAAGTGGCAATCAGCATTCCCCTGTGCATATATTCCACTGGGAGCCATTGTAGCTGGCACAGCACTGGATGTATATGTGCTGTCCATGACGTTCCCGTCAGGACTCGCACCACCGCATTCTGGATCAGTTGGAGGCCAGCATAAAGTAGTTGGCTCCTCCTCCTTCAGCAGCCATTTTGTCGTTGCACCCACCAGCTTGTCTCAGAATATCTCACAGGGTTCTGAGGAGGAGAACATTAGATTCTCCTCGGGTGAATGGCCCAGGGAAAAACCACCAAGACAGATGGATAAACTCTGTGCTTGAGATCCTGGAGAGCAGCTGCCAACCAGAGCAGGAAATACTGCGCTTAATGGCCAACAAGAAGAAGAAGAAGAAGAAGAAGAGATTGGATTTATACCCCACCCTTCACTACCCAAAGGTGTCTCAGAGCGGCTTACAAACTCCTTTCCCTTCCCCTCCCCACAACAGACACCCTGTGAGGTCGGTGGGGCTGAGAGAGCTCTGACAGAACTGCTCTTTTTTCAAGGACAGCTCTTGTCAGAACTACAGCTTGCCCAAGGTCATCCAGCGGGTGTGAGCATAGGAGTGGGGAATCAAACCCAGTTCTCCCAGATTAGAGTCCGCGCACTTAACCACTACACCAAACTGGCCAAGGGTCTGACTCAGTTAAAGGCAGCAAGAAATAAACCTTTCCCATGTGTTAGGATGGCGGTGTCCACATGACCTGCTCTGACATGGTTGGCCCAACAAATTCCAGAGCTTGCTGCCTTGTGGAGCTGGTCAGCTTCCTTGCCATCCGAAGTCCTTTTTGCTACAAATGCCAGGGGTCAGCCTGGGACCTCCGGCAAGCAAGGCAGGTGTTGTGCCACAGATCCACTGCCTCTTCCCTAAAGCATTGCACACACAAGGTTTTCCTTGGTCTCGATCCAACAGGTGGCTCCAGAAGGCGTCCAAGCGCTCTTGGCAACCTCGCTTTTACAATCAAAGCGTCTGTAACAAGGGGGATTGTGGCTTTCTTTGTGCGGTTGTTCCAATGATTGAAAAAAGATAAGGCGTAAAAGGATCTTTCTTCCTTATCCATCAATAGTCTTACCAGGTTCTTACCGGTACGGCTCAGTGAAGCTGTGATCCTCGCGGCATGCTTGAAAATCAATTTCCCTGAGTCATCATGGTAATTTTCTGCTCAGGTGAATGCTCTTGAGTGGCTGATAACGTTTGCAGTTAACAACGAGATGTATTTGGAGCACAAGCGCTGCTTCTGCATCTGAGCAGCTGGCGCATTCATTATGCTAGACACCCGGACAGTAGCCCCCATTGACGCGTTCTCAGGGCATGGCCGAACTTAGGGTTGTGAGCCTCCAGGTGAGGCCTGGAGGTCTCCAGGAATCAACAGGGATCAGTTCCACTGGAGAAAATGGCTGCCTTGAAGGGTGGGCAGTATGACGTTATAACATCCTGAGGTCCCCCTGCTCCCCAAACCCAGGGATGCCAGCCTCCAGGTGGGGCCTGGAGATCTCCTGGAATTACAACCGATGTCAAGATGACAGAGATGCTGCAAATGAACATGTGCTGTGCTGTGCTGTAATTCGGTACTTGGATCCACTCTCCACAGCTGTGTTAAAGCACCCTAAGAAATTAACCAAAACTGGTTTGTGTCCTGAGAATGACAGAGATCAGTTCCCCTGGAGAAAATAGCTACTTTGGAGGCTGAATGATAGGGCATTATACCCCGCTGAGGTCCCTCCCCTCCCCAAATAACACCCTCTCCAGGCTCTGCCCCTAAATCTCCAGGAATTTCCCAACCTGGAGCTGGCAACCCTAGCCAAAAAACACACATGCATCATGGGAGCCAGTTTGATGTAGTGGTTAAGAGTGGAGAGCCGGGTTTGATTCCCCACTCCTCTACATGCAGCTGCTGGAATGACCTTGGGTCAGTCACAAGTTCTCTTAGAGCTGTTTTCTCACAAACAGTTCTCAAAAGAGCTCTCTCAGCCCCACCTACCTCATAGGGTGTCTGTTGTGGGGAGGGGAAGGGAAAGGAGATTGTAAGCCACTCTGGGACTCTGAGTGAAGGGCAGGGTATAATTCCAATCTCTTCTCTTCTTTGAATGGTGTGGCTTTCCAAAAGCAAATGTGCATATGGGGGGAAAACCTTTCTTTTCTCAGAGTAACAAAAGCGGATGAACAGCCTCTGCCTAACATTTTAAAATTGCCCTGTGTACACAGGACATTGTACAGTTACCTAAGCATTGTAATATCTTCCTCCAGCTCATGAGCCACAGTTCTTGAACAGCAACACATGCGCCAAATATTTGTGAGTCAATTTAGAGCACTCGCTAAGAAAAAGCGAGTGTGTTTTCAAGGGTTCAGGCGTGCCCCTTTGCGATCTGCAGTCGGATGGAAATCGAGCAAAGTAGAGACCTCACCTCAGTCATTGAGAGAAGAAATTAAAGGTCTTTGCAGAGAAAGAAAGTTCTCTGGAGCAAATTTGTGACCTCTCTGTCATGTTCGCCCTGCCACCTAGTGCTGAACAATTAGTCAAGGAAATCTGCCACCCACGTTGATCAGGCTGGCTTTAACAGGTGTCCTTTGTTAATGTCTGGCAAAGCAACATAGGGATTCCAGTTGCTAAGCTGCTAGTCCAAAACCACGAGGATCCTTCTATGGATATTCACAAAATAACCCAGCAGAGATAGGAATATGTCTGCACGAATGCTTAAATGCAACCCCAAACCACTCATAAAGTATCTCACATGAACTGACCAGAACAATGAAGATAACAGATTCAGATTTGGGTTATGGATATGTATACTACCATTTTAAATGTGCACGTGTCAGGATAATTTGTGTAGTATAGAATCTGAGGACACAGTCTGGGTATACTCTTGCTTGCGAGTAAGCCCTGGCCCATAGCTTCAGTGTCACTTTGGGGGCCTGTGCCCCCTTTCTTAAAGGCACAGCCCCACAAGAATTTCTCCTGTAAATGCTTTTTCAATCATTTTAAAACATTTTTAAAAGGTGTACGCTCCTTTAAGCTGAGTGGGGTGCTGTAATTCCTGCACTGAGCAAGGGGGTTGGAGTAGGTGACCTTTATGATCCCTTCTAATTCTGTGTCAAGAAACTGGTCTCCTTTAAGAGAGTTTTTTTGTCTAAATGTTATCTTCCTTGACTATAGAAGCTGGCTGAAATTTCACTTTGGGCACAAATGCGCTGCGAGTCTTAGAAAAGTAATTCTCTCTGAGCCACATTTGCCAAAAGAAAAAGAAGAAGGAAGGTTAATATTATTCCTCTACTGTACTGGGCTGCTATAAAATTGTGCGTGAATGATTCTGCACAGTTGAAAAAGCAGAGGTTCCCAGCCTTTTCGGTACGGTGACCCACAGTTCCAAATGTACTTGGTATGGTGACCCAGCCAAATTGTTGGTAGCCCAGGCAAACTGTGACCTTTGCACCCATCTAGTTCAGTATTCCATTTCATACAGTGGCTTAACCAGATGTTTTTGAGAAACCAATGAACATCACACAGAGGGTGTAGCTGTCCCCAATATGAATCCCAAGCAAGTGGCATTCCAGCATACACAGCTTTTTACATATGGAGGTTATATTCCAACCTCTGATCACCCTCTCATTCTCCGTGACTCTCTCTAACCCCCCCCCCCCAATATTCTCATGCACTCTAGTGACCCTCAGGACACATTTTTACTTGATCAACATCAAAATATATGGACTTTGTATTCTATTGACTATGGTAAAGGATATTAATGTATTTAAACTTTGGTATTGGTGTACTTATTGTGTAGGAGTTGTCATATATTTGTTATTTGTATTTTTATTGTTAAAAGTTATATAAAATAAAATAAAAAGTGTGTTTTGACTTGACCAACATGTTCTATGCACGGAAGAAAAAATACCAGTTACCGTACAACATGGAAGATAACTGTTTCCAAGGATCAGGTCTTGGTTTCCAAAACACAAAAGACAGCAATGGAAGGGGGGGGGGGCATTAGGGAAGGTTGGCCTGCAATCCACTTCCAGAGGCTTTGCAACCCACTTTAGGGTCCTGACCCACAGGTTGGGAAACACTGGTCTAAAGCACCCAGCCCTGGTTAGTATTTGGATGGGAGACTAGCAAGGAAGTCCAGGGCTGAGACGGAAAGGTGGGCAAGAGCAAACCACCTCTGAACATCTCTTGTCTTTTTTGTCTTCTTTTGTGTTTTCATTTTATATGTGTGTGTGCTCACCTGGAAGTCATGGTGACCTCTAGTGACTGACCCCCTACTGAGGGCCTGGAGGATATTCAGGGAGGTGGCTGAATAAGGCCTGCCCCCCCCCCCCACTGCTGGTATTGTACTTGCCAGGGTCAACCCTCCTTAGCCTCCGAGATCTGACGAGATCGGGCTCGCCTGGGCTATCCAGGTCAGGGCTACATGCATCTCTCTTCTTGATGGCACTTTCAACCACCACCAAAGATCTAACAGGAAAGTTGATCGTTCTTGAGGGAATCGTTAAAGGAGCGCAACAGTGCCACCTACAGACAAGGGAGGGAGTCTCTACATACCCAGGGGACTCCCAAGGTACGCCAAAGAAATGACTTAGTAAATTAACCTGAAGGAGACAAAAACCAGCCCAGCGAGGACTGAGTATTCTCTGGGGATGCATAATGTAAAATTTAAAAACTATGGGACATCATAGTAATGGATGAGTTAGCATCTTAACTGCTAAACGCAGAAAACCCTTCCAAAAAAATCTGTTTTGTGGAAAAATGGTTTCTACTTTTCACTTATGTTACAATGGTTGAAAATTATGTTGGTGCCTTACCTACTAGATATGCAGATTTTGTGTTTTATTAATTTGTTTATGAAATGTTATAATTCTGTTTGTTGTTACATACATTGTTGTATTCGGGTTGAAATCTGTACATGATTGTCCCAGTTTGTTTTTGTATAAGTTTGTTGTAATTTTGTAAGTTTAAAATAAAAATATAAAGTTTTTTAAAAAAAGGTGAGGTAAGGAGAAATCGGTCTTGTAATGTATCCATCCCATTGCGCCACGCGGTCAGGTGAAGCCATCGAGCTTCGCTCACAGGAACAGTGGGACAAGCGGATCCTAGCCCGCACCTATCGGCAGGCTAGGCTCCCAGTCGAGGGCCTATGGAACTCTCAGCCACTGTACATAGCCAATCACAAGTGTGTGGGTGTGTTTTGGGTGCGGGGTTGTTGTGCATATAAACCAGCCTGCGAGCTGGGCAACTTGTCTTTGTTCTGAGCTGAAATAAAGTATGAGAGCTGAAATCACTAGTAAGTCTCAGTACTTTTCAGGTCTGTACCTAGAATCCTGGGCGTTCCAATTTTGTTCTTTCCCATGTTCCCTCACAGCCCCAGTCCCAGTTTGTTAACATTATTTTAAAGGGGTGTTCTGAGGATCACTCAAAAGCATAGCAGTGTTATTAACACAAGCCAAACTGGCATTCGTTATTTCCTTTCACAAATGGATTTGTGACTTCGATGTGCAAACCCAGTTAGCAAACATTTTCGTGGTCGATAAGGATAGTGACTCACGGTTGGGAACTCCACATCAAATTTCACAATCCTTTTCGCAGAGGGTTTTTTGTTTTTTTTTGCCTTTTACCAAATGCAGTTGTTGAGATTTTAATTCCATGGTGTATGAGGGGGGAAGGCACAGGGAGGAGGTGGGGAAGAGAAACTTCCCATTCCTGTGAAAATGGAGTGCCAACCTTGCAAATGGACAAAATCAACAACTGCCCATACATGGGCTTTTTCCATCATGGCTCTCACCTTGTGGAATGGCCTGCCTGAGGTCAGGCAACACGGTTGCACAGAACAAAATTGTTTTACAGACTTGCCTGGACAAATGATTAAGGACTGTGGAAAGCCAGTCTGGTGTAGTGGTTAAGTGCACAGACTCTAATCTGGGAGAACCGGGTTTGATTCCCCATTCCTCCATTTGCAGCTGCCAGATGACCTTGGACAAGCCATAGTTCTGGCACAGCTGTTCTTGAAAAAGAACAGTTTCTGTCAGAGCTCTCTCAGACCCGCCTACCTCCCAGGGTGTCTGTTGTGGGGAGGGGAAGGGAAAGGAGATTGTAAATCACTCTGAGATTCGGAGTGAAGGGCGGGGTATAAATCCAATTTCCTCCTCTTCTTCTCTGCTGCGTTTAGCTGATTGTAAGAAAGATCCTATTTATGTAATTTCTGTACCGCTTAATGCGTCATGTGGACACTTATGCTCTGCATCAGTTCTTTCTGGTGGTCCTGGACTTCTCAAATCCTAATGCATTTGGTTGTTGGATGTCCTGTTTTTGTGACTGTACTGGCTCACACTGTGTAATCTGTCTTGAGTCCCTTTGAGAAGGTGGACTATATAAATAACCAGGGCTGGCTTCAGAGTTGGCCACACCCACTACAGCCAAAACCTCTGCATGTGTGGCTACAGAGGGAAGGCTTGGAGAGCGACCCTCCTCCGGTGCCTCCAAGGCGGGTGGGCTGGGGGGGGGGCTTGGAAGGGGGAGGCATTTAAATGCTTCCCCAGCCTGTCCAAGGGCTGGCTTGCCAGGGCTCCCTGCAGCTGCGGGGTGCCCGGGCAAGCCAAGGGAAGGCACGGGTGTGGCCTAATATGCTAATGAGCAGTACTGTCTGGGGTGTGGCCTAATGTGGTAATGAGTTCCTGCTGGGCTTTTTCTACCAAAAAAGCCCTGTAAATAACATTTATATTTTGTGGTCGAAAATATAAATGTAAAATGTATACATGTATAAAAATTGCTGCCTCCAAATTGCTTTCAACCCTGCTGGGGGGGGGGGGGGATTTTTTTTTTGCTAGTGAGAGGTGACTTTTCAGTGGGGGGAGTGGGACAAAGTAGCAAAGGTTAAATGTCCTACCTGTCCTACCTCTATTAAAATTTTATTTGTTTTGTTTATATCCTGCCTTTTGCTCCTAATGAGGACCCAAAGTGGTCTACATCATTCTTTTTTTTCTTTTCAAAAACTTTTATTTTGGATATAACATATTCAACATTAAATTACATTCCTTTAATTCCATATTCATTTCTCTTATCTCCTCCTCCCCCCTTTTGGTGGCTTCCCGCAATGCTTCTCCCTGTCCTCCCCTTATATATTTCCATTTTTCTTTTTTCCCTTTTCATTTTACGTTTCAAGGTAACAATCTTACTTTATACAATTTGAGCCTTTCTATGTTTCAACCCTTAATAGTTATCTAAACAAAGTAAAGTATTTTTAACATCCCAGTTATTTTCTAAATATTCTTTAAAGTCTTTCCATTCTTCAAAAAATTCTTTGTCTTCTTTATTATTCAGTTTCTTTGTTTATTTGTCCATTTCTGCCATAAATAGGACTTTCTGTATCCATTCCCATTTGTCAGGTATTCTATCCTGCTTCCAAAATTGTGCATAAGTCATTCTCGCAGTGGTAATTAAATACCACAACAAAGTCTTTTTTGCTACATTTACTTCTTCCATCTTTAGACCTAGAAGTAGTATCTCCGGTTCTTTTTTAAAGGTACATTTCAAATTTTTTTGCATCTCATCATGAACATCTGTCCAAAAAATCACAGCTTTATCACAAGTCCACCACATATGATAAAAAGAGCCTTCTTTTTTTTTACATTTCCAACATTTGTTAGACATATTTTCATTCATAATTGCTATTTTTTTTTAGTCATATACCACCTATACATCATTTTATAACAATTTTCTTTAACATTAGTACATGTTGATATCTTAATTGAATTTTTCCATAGATATTCCCAAGACGGTCTACATCATTCTGATCTCCTCCGTTTGATCCTCACAACAATCCTGTGAGTTAGGTTAGGCTGAGAGACGGCGACTGGCCTGAGGTCACCAAGTGAGTTTGGGGTTACCAGGTCCTACCCGGGAGCCGGCAGGAGGATCCAGAGTCCTCCTCAGGATCTTCTGCGTACACGCATCACGATGATGTCACCCGGAAGTTATGTCATCCCGTTGCCGACATCGGGGAGAGTGGGGCTATTATAGTTCAGCTGTGGCCAAACTTGCTTAATGCAAGAGCCACACAGAATAAACGTCAGATGTTCGAGCGCCACAAGACACAAACAAAATCACACATACATTTTTATTGAAAAATAGGCAAATTTGCTTTTCATTAACATTAAATGAGACTGCCAAAAATAGAAACAAAAGGGGAAAGAACAGATATAGATAAGGATACTTATTTGTCCAATGATATATTTGTTTGCTAATTATATTTATTTGTCTAAGAGAGAGAAAGAGAGAGAGAGATGGAAAGAAAGAATGAAAGAGGTGGAAAGAAAGAGAGAGAGAAACAAAGAAGGCAAATAGATGGGGGAGGGATGAAGGGAGAAAGGCAGAAAGAGAGAGAGCAAATAGATGGGGAGCCTCCCAGGAGCCGCACAATATGTGTGAAAGAGCTGCATGTGGCTCCCGAACCACAGTTTGGCCACCCCTGCTCTAGTTCTTGGGCAAAACTCTATGGTTTGTAGCTGATTTTACCATAGAATATTGCCCAAAAACTACAGTGTCACCACGTGCCATTGGTGACGTGATGATGTCACTTCCTGGTGACATTATCATGTCACTTTTCGGGCCAGTTGGGGGCAGGATTTCCCCCTGCTGGCCAGCTGGCTGGTGGCAGGGAAGAGCCCTGCAAAAGCAGGGTTCTCCAGCCCCTGGCAGGGGTCTAGCAACCCTAGTGAGTTTCCATGGCATAAGTAGGAGATTTGGCACAAGTAGGAGTCTCCCAGATACTAGTCTGACACTTTTAACCATGGACCTACACTGGCCAGTTAGCTACATTCTGTCGTTTAAAAACTATAAGAGAGAAAAAAAGAACATTAACATAACACGGAAGAAAGAAGCCTTTTTGCTTCCCTTCGCTGTTAGGGCCAGCCTTGCATACAGAGATCATACTTTATTAATGGCAGACCACCCATTAGCCTGATTTCCATACTAGGGAAACTCTATGCAAGCCACTTGGCGTCTAAACTTAAGGCCTGGATGGCAGAACAAAAAATCTTAGGTATAGAACAAGCAGGATTTTGTCAGGGGAAGTCAACTCTGGATCACTGTATTGTGTTAAGTCACTTAGTGAATAAATACAAAAAAGGGAAAGGGTCCAAGTTGTATGCTGCCTTCCTGGATCTGAAGAGTGCTTTTGATACTGTCTCAAGGGAGCTTCTATGGAAGAAGTTAAGGCTGTTGGGAATTGAAATGAGATTGCTCCTGTTGATTAAGAAATTATATACAGACACCACTTGTCAAGTAAGAGGCTCTAGGGATGGTGATTTAACCCCGAAAATTTCCATCAAAATAGGGGTTAAGCAGGGCTGTGTATTGGCTCCCCTCCTTTTTAATCTTTTCTTAAATGATTTGGCCACGGGGTTAGAGAGGATTGATGGTCACAGCCCAATTATGAGCTCGCGACCGGTGCCACTGCTATTGTTTGCAGACGATGCTGTAGTTCTTTCTAGGTCTGAAGTAGGGATAAAGAGACTGTTGGCACATTTTATAGAATATTGTGAGCTGAATGGATTATCTGTGAATTTTGACAAAACTAAAATAATGGTGTTCGGAGATTCCTGGAAACCTGGGGTGCCCCCCCTCCAACACCCCTGGAGCGCAGAATGCCTCCCCTGTTCAGGAGAGAGCCTCCACCATTGCTGAAGCCACAGACCGGAAGTCCTGTATAATTTCTTACTTATACTCTTATGACCAATTTTGTGAGGAAAATATTGGGGTTGCCCCTGTGTGTTTCCTACGCCGCTATTTGTTTGGAAGTCAATATGATACGCTTGGAAACAAGGGCTTGGATAATTACTTTCAGATTTTGGCTACGTTTGCACTTTAGGAACTGTCCCAATAGCCTTATTACATATCTGTTGGAAGAGTCTCATTGTTCTGAGTGGTTTGCTGCTATAGAAAGGAAAATCGTCTCAATAGGCTTATGCTTGAATGATATGATGTCCTTATCTGAAGTACACATCTTTGCCCTGCTCAAACAGAGATTGATTGATATTGAGATGCAAGAGCTTAGAGCCTTGGCTTCTGGTAGATGCTCCCCTTTAAGATGGGCACGTTTTCCGATCAACACCCCTGCACAATACTTATCGGATTTGACTTCTCCACAGCTGCGTAGAGCATTTATGCTGGCCCGCTTTAATGTGCTCCCCTCTGCGGTTTTAGCAGGAAGATTTAAGAAAATCCCCTACTCTGTTAGGTTTTGTGGTTGTGATTCAGAGGAGATTGAAACAATCGAACACGTATTCCTCCACTGTAGTTTGTATGATGACATTCGGGCAGTCTATCTAGAAGTCATACTTAAGAAAGATGTCAAGCAATCAGATGACAGAATGTTGTACCGTTTATTGGCTTCACAAAATACAGTGGTTATTGAAGCGGTGGCTAATTTCTGTAGCTGCCTCATAATGAGGAAGCTGTGTTTTAAATCCATGAACTGACGGGTGACTGTTTATGATTCTGATCCATGCCAATAAAGGTTTTGAATTGAATTAATGGCAGACCATTCATCTCTGCCACCTTGAGCAGTGTAGTGGTTAGGGGGTCAGACTGCGATCTGGGGCCTCAAGTTCGAATCCCCACTGGTGCCGTGGAAGCTGCTGGGTGCCCTTGGGTCAGTTGCTTGTAAGCTGTCTGTCTCTCTCTCTCAGCCTAACCTACCTCACAGGGATGTTGTGAGGGTAAAACGAGGACAAGAAACTACGCATGCTACTCTGAGCAAAAGCAAAATTTAAAATTTGTTCAAAAGAGATTTAGTCCTGTCTACACTGGGATCACCTGAGAGACTCTTTATCACATGTATTCTGAAATATGAAGGGCTCTCTCCCTATGAAAACTCAGCGCTTGCGATCAAGAGGTCTGGATTTCAATAAGCCCCACATTTTTAAACCTCTGACCGTGGGAGAAGGGAGGATAATAAACTGTTTGGGATGTGTGGGAGAAAAAATAATAATAACCTGCTGCTAAATTAAGTTTGCCAACTGCAGGTTGGGAAATTCTGGCGATTCGGAGGGCAGAGACTAGGGAGGGCAGGGTTTGGGGAGAGAAGGGACCTCAGCGGGGTATAGTGCCATAGAGTTCAGCCTCCAAAGCTGCTATTTTGTCAAGGGGAACAGATTGATGTAGTCTGTAGATAATTCTGGGAGATCTCCATGCCCCATCTGGTCTGAAGCATGACAACCCTATGCTAAATCTCACTTTTCCATCTGAAGCATGAACTTCCCTTGCCTCTTTGCCTGGTACCTGGACCACGGAGAAGGTCCTGTGGCCCTGGAGGAAAAGCGTACACAAATGAGCTGCCTGAATAAAGAGCATGGGCATACTTGGCAGTTTTCATGTTCTCCACCCACCTCCATTCCACGAATTCTTTGCTGTTAAGGCCCTCTGCAATGACTGCACTGGAGATGGGGTGGTTATTATATCTGTATGGAAGGAGCAGGAGGAGGAAGAAGAGGAGGAGGAGGAGGAGGTTGTTATATCCCGCCCTTCACTACCTGAAGGAGTCTTGGAGCGGCTTACAATCTCCCTTCCACCTCCCTTCCCCCTCTTCAGCACTAACAAATATTGATTCTCCTGTAGCGCCTGGGGTCCCCAGCCTTTTTGAGCCTACAGGCCCATTTGGAACTCTTGACACAGCATGGTGGGTGCAGCGAAAATACAGGAGGAGGAGCCAGCCACATAACGATTGCCACCACTTAACGTCAGGAACACAGTGCAGATCCTTGTGCTGTCGACAAAATGGCCACTGCAAAATGGCTGCTACAGGAGTTGGAGCAAACCACAAAATGGCTGCCGCAGCTTACCTTCATCCAATTGTCAGAGATGCAGTGAAATTGGCTCAACCAATAACAACACTTTGGAGGTGGTGGCTTTTTAACCCGGCTCCAAGTCATCCTCTGACGGGGTGAGTACGCCTGGGGAACACCTCACAGATGTGGCTGTGTGACCGGGCCCATTTAATCTGTTTGTGAAATGTTCCTATATCGGGCCAAACTGCCAGTCTGAACGCAGCCATTGTCAGGACAACCTTGGACAGGTGAAAAAAAATAAATTCTTTTATTCAAAATTTCAGAGGACAGTGAGTATAAAATAATTGGGAGAGGTTGAGCCAATTTCACAGCGTCTCTGACTATTGGATTCTTGTAGCTGTGAGTCTGTTCGTTGTATTATATTGCAGCTTATTTTCAGTTGCACAGTGAAGACCCTTAAGCTTTGGTGGCAGCTGCTGCCAAAGCAACATTTAAAAAAAAAAATCTGCACAGCCAATCAAATCTCCGTCAATCAGAAGACCTGCCGGGCAAAAGCCCACGTGGCCCCACCCACTTCCAAAAAATGCTTGGCATCAGCGAGCTCCCTGGCACCCTTGGGCACCGTGTTGGGGACACTTGTTTTGAGCAATAGATCCCACTTTGTTCCCAACCATCAGGGCAAGTGCCCACCAGGATTTTTCCCGTGGTGAGCTATACAGCTGTGGAGTCCTGCCCTTATGTTAGGTTTTCCAGATGTCCTCTTTTTTTGGCATCTGTGAAGAAATGCACTTTTTTCTTTGGAGGTTTGAAAGGAGCAAAAGTTTCTATCTGAGTTTTAAAAGTTTTCCTCACCTCCAGGCAGAGAACAGGCTCTAGCTAGAGACAATGGGGTGGGTCAAGTTCTCCCCCCTTCTCCAAGTAGGGAACAGAGTGTTGGTGGACTTTAGTCTAGAAAAGCTCCAGGAATAATCTCTAGGAAGAAGCTGCAGGAAACACTTTTCTGACCTGGGGTGGGGAAGAATAGAGGTGATAAAAACTCCGTGCTAGGCCCATCAGGGAGACAGAACTCTTAACTGAGGTCTGAAGGAGGCAGTCATTGACCATGTGCTGCCCCAGAGAGCTACAGAAAGCTTAAAGGTAAGGGCAACTAGGGCTCCGGTCACACGGGCAGGAAACTGCGGGGGGGGGAGCGTGGCTGTTTGCCCTGGGGGAAACTAATGCGCGGTTAAGCGATCAGACCTCCTGTGGAGGTTCTGTAAAGGTACCGTGGAGGTTCCGTGGTAGGGAGAGGTGCCGATCACAGGACACGCCTGCGCGCAACAAAGAAGCGCGCGGTGCAGCAAACTGCTTTTCTTTTTTTGTGTACACGACAAATGCACATGCTCTGTTGGGTGCGTGTGCGCATCCACGGAGACTTGGGGGGGAAAAACCTTTTTCGCAACGGGACATGGGCAGGCGCCGGATGCCACTAGAAACGCGATCAGACGCCCGCTCTTGCCCCGCAGTTTCCGGAAACTAGTACCTCCGAGGTACTAGTTTTTTGCTGCGTGTTTTCGGCGGGAAGGCTCGGTTGTGCCACGGAAGCTTCCCAGATGTGCCGGTGAGATCGCGCCCGGAAACTCCGCCTGTCTTCCGTCTCTCTTGCGTGGCTAATGTTCTGTGTGACCGCAGCCTATGTAGAGATTTGTAACTTCGTAAGCTTTAGGCATCTGGCCTATATTTTAACATCTGACAGGGCATATAGAGAGAGAGGGACAGAGGATTTGCATTTTACCTATTCCTTTTGGATCCCTTGCTCAGTCTGGTGCTGTGCTAAAAGTATGTTTGTCAACATTTTCTTTTGATGCTGGCAGTGGTTCTCTGTAGCACATAGACCTCCACTGTCTTGGACGCACTATTTTAAAAGGGACGCCAGGGGGAAGGGGGAAGGGAGACAGTTGGCAAGTGGCTATTCCTCCAGGGATGCGCAAGGCCGTAATCTGTCTCCGTGGTGACCAGGTGCTGGGCAGCGGGAGAGAGGCAATGCCTCAGGAATTGGAAGGGGAGCTGGGAGTCCTGACCCTCCCAAGTGGGTGACTCCGTACAAAGGGCAGGTGTTCGTGGTGGCGGTGAGCTACCTGAGAGTGGAAGGAAAGCCCTTCCAGGTGGTGAGAAACCTCTAGGAGGGCAGGGTGGAATGGAGCCTGCGGTCCAGACCAGGCATGTTTTGCCACAGTGTCCATCCTCTTTTGGTTTCTTTTTAAAAAATGGATGAAAATGTCCTCTTTTAGTGTTGGGCTGAGCCTGTTTGGCCCAATAGTCCCTCAGTGGAGGCAAGCTTGAGCTTAAATGGTACGGGTATTTAAAATGAGATGTGTCATTGTGATCAGTAGTTTGAAGTAGTCCATTGAAAAATACGTTCTCTTTTTTGCTTTTCAAAATATGGTAACCCTACCTTATGTGGAGGCCACAGTGGCTCAGGTTAAGATGCTGAGCTGCAGACTGGAAGGTCAATAGTTCGGCAGTTCAAGACACTAATGCCACATGACAGAGTGAGCTCCCATGTCTGGTCCCAGCTCCTGCCAACCTAGCAGTTCAAAAGCAAGAAACTGCAGGTAGATAAATAGGTACCGCTTCGGTGGGAAGGTAACAGCATTCCGTGCGCCGTGGCGTTTAGTCATGCCGGCCACATGACCACTGAGAAATCTTCGGACAGCGCTGGCTCTTCGGCTTGGAAATGAAGATGAGCACCGCCCCCTAGAGTCGGATTCGACTAGCTTTCGAGCAAGGGATACCTTTTCCTTTATACCTTATGTGGATATTTTTTCCTGTGTCTCTGCTCCTACCATTTTATGAACACCACCAAGGCATTAGAAGCCGGCTGATAGATAAATGTAGTAATTTGAGAACGCAGAAAAGATAAGCTTAGTAAAATAGATAATGAATTTAGAAATTTAATAAGCAGAAGAAATAATAAAGTCTCTTGTTATATGTTATATGCTGTGGGGGGTAGTTGGGGGTTGTATGTATGTCTGTATGTCTGTAGTATATAATGGAAAAAAATAATAAAAGTGTACCCTCGGGTACTTTAAAAAAAAGAAGAAGCCAGCTGAGTTGCGGAGGCCCACTGAGTTGAGTAACATGGTGAACTAATTGCACCAGTTTTTCACCACAAGGGGCTAACCTGCCTCGCAGGGCTGTTGTGAGGATAAAATAGGGGACGGGAGAAAGTGGTAAGCTGTCAGCTATGCTCTTCAGGCCCCCACTGGCAGGGTATAAAGGTGGTCAATAAATAATTTATCCTACAAAGAATCTGCTCAAACCCCCACTTCACCAACACCCCCGTGTGGTGTGCAGATTTGTTTCCCTTTTACAGTTCTGGAGAGCCTTAAGAGGCAATCATCTCTCCACCCCCCACACCCCAAAATCCAATATTTAACTTCAAAGAGAAATTGCCAGTAAAAAACTTAATTGAAAACTAAACTTGGAGGGGGGGGTATACAAAAACAGGATTTTCCTGCCCTTCACATTTAGACACTTACTAAATCAGTTGGTGTCATCATGACTCATGTATCTAGGATTCCATTTAATCCTAGGAAGAAACCCACACAGGTGGTCAAATGCAGAACTTTCCCGATGTGCTAATAGCGCCCTGAGTGTTGAAGACTGCTTTCTGTGAACTACCTGCTTCAAAAGTCAGCAATCACACATCGTTTAGCTGGGTCCTCTCCCTTATAGTTTCTGGTGGGTACAGCCCTGTTGGTCTGAAGCAATAGAACAAAATTTTAGTCCCGTGGCACCTTTAAGACCAACAAAGTTTAATTCTGGGTATAAACACATGCACACGAAAGCTTATCCCCAGAATTACACTTTGTTGGTATTAAAGGTGCCGCTGGACTCAAACTGTGTTCCATCAAAATTGATATTGTAAGCTCCTCTGGGCAGAAGCCTTAGTTGGATTTCTTTTCTTTTTGTCATTTTTCTTTCTTATAGGTAAAGGTAAAGGTTCCCTTGCTCGAACGCCAGTTGAATCCGACTCTAGGGTTGCAATGCTCATCTCCGTTTCAAAGCCGAAGAGCCAGCGCTGTCCGAAGACGTTTCCGTGGTCACGTGGCCGGCACGACTAAACACCAAGGCGCACGGAACGCTGTTACCTTCCCACCGAAGTGGTACCTATTTATCTACTTGCAATATCTTGCTTTCGAACTGCTAGGTTGGCAGGAGCTGGAACTAGAGACAGGAGCTCACCCTGTCTTGCGGCACCCGGGTCTTGAACCGCTGAACTACTGACCTTCCACAGCCTGCAGTTCAGCATCTTAACCACTTGAGCCACCGCAGCTTCTTTCTTATACTGCCCTGTAAAAAGTCAGGTGCATTTGAGGACAATATTTATTTATTTATTCAATTTTTATCCCACCCTCCGAGGCAGGCTAAATACACAAATAATACAATACCCATACAGTACAATACACAAATAGTACAGTACGCAAATAGTAAATAATGAGAAAAATCACTGCTCACTGCTCAGGCATCTTTACTAATTCATGCTATATTCTTTGACATTTACCTTAGATGTGTTAAAACGTGCACAAGGAACAGACATGTCCTGTCCTTCAAACAGTCAGGCTAACCCAAGATCTCAGAGTGGGTGTATGGGTGGACCCGTATTTTCCAGGGGGAGATGATGATTGCGGGGAGACCACAATCCACACAGTCAAATTATTGGAGGTGGTACAACTACTGTTTTAAGTCAACTAATGAAAATGTTAGATGTGAGCAAACGGTAGGGTGGAGTGCCCATTTCACCATCTGCCCCACACAGACAGCCGTGATTGTATTATTTCATAAGCTGATTTGGGTATCCATCAGGGAGCCAGGATGCAAATAGAGTGGAATCTGGATGTACCACAACTTCCTTTTCAGCCTTCGGGTTGCTAGCTCTGGGCTGGGAAATACCTGGAGATTAGGGGGATGGAGCCTGGGGAGGGGAGAGAAGGGCATGAAGGAGGAGGAGGAGGAGATTGGATTTATACCCTGCCTTTCACTCGGAGTCCCGGAGCGGCTTACAATCTCCATTCCATTCCCTTCCCCACAACAGACACCCTGTGAGGTAGGTGGAACTGAGAGAGCTCTTTGAGAACTGCTCTTGAGAGAACAGCTCTGAGAGAACTTGTGATTGACCCAAGGTCACACCAGCAACTGCATGCGGAGGAGGAGTGGGGAATCCAACCCGGTTCTCCCAGATTAGATCCCATGCTCCTAACCACGACACCAAACTGCCATAGAGTACATCCTCCAAAGCAGCCATTTTCTCCAGTGGAACTGATATCTGTTCCCTGGAGACCAGTTGTAATTCTGGAAGATCACCAGCCACCCCCTGGAGCATGGCAACCTGGTACTTTTATGCAGCTGCTACCACAGCCCAAAGATCTTCACGGTGTGACTGAAGGTGAGCTGTGGAAGCCATTTTGTGGCTGGCTCCACCTCCCGTGGCAGCCATTTTGTGGCAGCCATTTTGTCACTGTGCCCACCACTCTCTGTCAGAATTCCAAAGGTGCCTGCAGGCTCAAAAAGGTTGGGGACCCATGACTTAGAGGGGTTTTGTTTATTTGTGTAGAGTTTCCCAGTTCTGTCATCCTAGGCTTTCTACATTGTTCATTAGAGGCCCTTGCTGTCTGACTTTTCGTAGTTCGTAATCAATTTAAACGAGCAGACAGGAAGAACAGGCAGCCCAGTAGACGGTATCGCGGCCTAGTCCGGGATCTGCTGGCCTCGCTCACTGCGAGCCACGGGTGGCAAGCCCAGGGGCTGAGAACCGAAATCAAAGAATTCTTCAGCTCTTGCCAAATGGGCTCGTACGTCTGGCGGCACTCAAGCTTAAATACCTGCAACACAGGAATTTGTTCCGGTTGTGGTACAAAAGCAGATAAAGCGTGTTGAATGGTTAGACCCAGTTTATTGACCCACTCCCATCCCCATGCCAACTCTGGGTTGTGACATTCCTGGAGATCTGAGGGGTGGAGCCTGGAGAAGGTGACATTGGGGGAAGGGAGGGACCTCAGCGGGGTATCATGCCATACAGTCTGCCCTCCAAAGCAGCTATTCTTTCTCCAAAGAAATCTCTGTAGTCTGGATATCAGCTGTAGTTCTGGGAGATCTCCAGGCCATACCTGGAAGCTGGCAACCCTAATCCATGGGGAGGCAGCCAGTTATTAATTAATTCATTCATTTATACCCCACTTTTCTCCCCAACAGGCATCCAAGGTGGCTTATGTCGTTCGCCCAGCCTACATTTTTATCCCGATGACCACCCTGTAAGGTAGGCTGTGTGTGTGTGTGTGTTAACCATCATCAGGTCGCTTCTGACTTATAGTGACCCTGTGAATTAATGTCCTCCAAAATGTCCTGTCATTAACAGCCTTGCTCAGGTCTTTCAAACAGTTAGGCGATAGGGTCGCCTACCTCCAGATAGTTAGATAATTATGATAAATCAGTACAGTGTAGTTAAAGATGTGAAGGCTGCGGTGGCTCAGTGGTTAAGACGCTGAACTGCTGACCGGAAGGTCGGTAGTTCAGCAGTTTGAGACCCGAGTGCCACTTGACGGACTGAGCTCCTGTCTCTGGCCCCAGCTCCTGCCAACCTAGCCGTTCGAAAGCAAGAACTGGCAAGTAGATAAATAGGTACTGCTTCGGTGGGAAGGGAACAGTGTTCTGTGCACCTCAGCGTTCAGTCATGCCAGCCACATGACCGTGGAGAAGTCTTCGGACAGCGCAGGCTCTTCGGCTTGGAAACGAGGATGAGCACCGCCCTCTAGAGTTGGACTCGACTGGCTTTCGAGCAAAGGAAACCTTTACCTTTACTAGTTAAAGATGTAGTCTTAACATGAGGCAAGGTCTTTGGTATTTGTCCAAGTCAGTCATTTCTAAAGCCGTTCCAACATGAGATTTGGCTCATACCAAAGTGCCATGAAGATTCTCTGATGGATTCTAATTCCTCAATCAAATATTTAATAATTCAAAAATCTGGGGTACTGTCTTGGCTACGAGCAGTTGACTTGGAGTGCCCATTTCACCATAAGGTTTCTTCACTGTTGAGACAATCCAAAAATGAGGTTGTACGCATGCGCTGAGGAAGCCGGTTGCTTGCTCGACCTCTCCTTAGAATAATTATCTTAAAAGCTCAAAAAGAACATGTTTAGTCCGTCCTCAAGGACAACTAAAAGGAGAAACCAACTTACGAACATCTGGTGAACACAAGGAATTCTACTCTGAAGTTTCAGAGGGTAAGATAGCAATTATTTATCACTGTTTTAGGGAGGCAACGCCCAGGCCAAACTCCCAGCCCTTATCTGCTTCACTGGAAGATAATAAGAGCAATGGCAAAAAATATAAAAGAACTCTCCGAGCAGATGTCTGCATTCCAGAATATGATGATAACCTCTCAGGAGCAGATAAAAGTGGAGACTAAGACAGTCAAAGAGGCAGTTTCAGAACTGGCAGCCGAACTTAAAGAAACAAAACAGAGGGCGATTGCAGCTTCTGAGCTTGCTACCAAAAACAAACAGATGATTAAACAGTTAAACACCCAGCTTACGGAATTATCAGACAGGAACAGAAGAGCAAACCTTGTTTTTGCAGGAATTTCAGAAGAGATAAATAATAAGCTCCTAGAAGAAACACTTAGAGAATGGATAGAAGAAAATGGGGTTCAGGTGCAATCCCAATTCATTGAAAGAGCCCATAGACTGCAAAGGACAAAGGACGGAGGAGCCCCAAGGGACGTTATAATTAAATTTACAAGAGAAAAGCTACAGCAGGAAGTATTTAAGACCTTGAAAAAGAAGAAGGACCTGACCCTCAGAGGGAGAAAGGTTAGAGAGGACTTTTGCCAAGAAACCATCAAGAAGAAAAATCAAATGAGACCTTATGGGCAAAAACTATATGAAAATAATGTGAAATTCTCATGGGGGTATCCAGTTTCAATATTAATATTTAAAGAAGGCAAAAGGCTGACAGCACAAAACCCTAAGGAAGCAAGGGAACTCTTCAGGCAACTGGGTATCGATACAGAAGACCTGAGAGAACACAGAGAGAAGGAAGTTATGGAGGATGTGGACGACCCGGGAGAAGGACCTTCAAACAGACGTGATAAAAGACCAAGGACGGACTCGCACAAGGATACTACATAAAGGGAAGTATATAAAAGTTTATTGAGCTAGCTTTAAGAATAAGAAGGAAGGAGAGGTTTGGGATGCGTACACTCTGGAAAGTGGGAAGACGGGATGATGCCATCATCCAAATTGTTGTCTAAACCACAGGGGAAGGGAGGGGGGAGGGTTTCCTTTAATGAATAAAGTAAAGTACCCACAGCCAGGGAGGACTAAAATTCAAAAAAATAAAGAAAATGGGTAGGTCCTTAAGAGTCCTTTCACTGAATGTAAACGGTCTTACCTTCAACCTTAAGAGATTTAGATTAACTAAAATGGCCAGAGAACAAAGGATAGACTTGATGTGTCTACAGGAAACACACACACACACAAAAAAAGATAGAGAACCATTAATAAAAGACCCGAAGTGGCAGGTCTTAGCGGAAGCAAGAGGGAAATCTAAGGTCAGGGGAGTAGCAACCTTGATCCATAAGAACTTTAAAGTGGAGGATATCGAAAGGTTAGCAGACAAGGAGGGCAGATACCTACTGGTCAAGTTTAAACTGGAAGGCAAACGAATCACTACAGTAAACATTTACGCACCAAACAAAAAGCAAAAGAAATTTCTAACTAAGGTCTTTAAGAAGATTCAACAGTTCTCAGAGGGAGAATTAATTGTAGCAGGGGATCTAAATATTGACATAACAAAGAATAAAAGCATTAAGCTAGGAGACTGGGGCCTGAAAGAAGCATATGAGTTTATAGGAACAAGACATAGACATACGCATATATCCAGCAGGCATAAAACGACGTCATGCATAGATTATAT
>NW_015173700.1:381232-383501 GCF_001447785.1 Gekko japonicus | reverse complement strand
TTACAACCCAGGAAATAAGAGACGTAATAAAAGAACTTTAAAAAGGTAAATCACCAGGGCTAGATGGATTTACAAGTGAATTCTACAAAGAAATGATAGAGATTATAATGCCTGAAATGCAGGTAGTAGTTAATGAAGTCTTGAAAGGGGAAAAAGCCCCTGATACATGGAAGGAAACAGAAATAATATTGATATTAAAACCTCAGAAGGATACAGAAGAAGTAGGTTCGTATAGACCTATAAGTCTCCTAAACCAAGACTATAAAATCTTTGCTAAAGTATTGGCAAATAGATTAAAGAAAATTATCCCAACAATTGTAAAAGGGGACCAATACGGGTTCGTTAAAGGTAGAAATATAGCACACCCCATTAGAAATATTTTAAATGTCCTATACCATGGCCAACAAAAGAAAAATAGGTCTTCTAAAACTGGATGTGTATAAAGCTTTTGATACTCTTTCACATGAATACTTATGGCAAATAATGAAAAAAATAGGAATAGGGAAAGGGTTCCTTCAAGTAATTCAGGAAATATACAAAGATGGGAATGCGAAAGTAAGAGTAAACAATGAACATTCACAAGTACCTCCCATACAAGGCGGAGTAAGACAAGGTTGCCCACTATCCCCACTTATATTTATAATAGCAATAGAACAACTAGCAGAACGAATTAGAAATTCCGCAAGACTAGAAGGTTATAAGATAGGTAACAAAGAAATGAAGCTCAATTTATTTGCAGATGATATCATAGTAATCATGACAAACCCTAAGGAAGGAGTGAAAGAGGTTAAGATTATTCTAGAAGACTTCGAAAAGGGCTCAGGGCTACGAGTTAATATGCCAAAATCAGAAATTCTATATCTTAACGTTAATAGGGAAGAGTGGCAGGAGATAAATAGGAATACGACTATAGGACTGGGTGTTAAGAAATTTAAATACTTAGGTATAGTTTTGCAAAAAAATATTGACAAAATGATAAAGGATAATTATGAAAAACATTGAAAAAAATAGAGAGGGACATGAAAAGATGGAATCATAAAACGCTAGGGATATCAACTAGAATAAGAAGTGTTAAAATGTTCTGGGTACCAAAGTTAATGTACCTATTCCAAACACTGCCGCTGGGATCGAAGGGAAAAAAATGAACAATGGAACAGAATATTAAAAGAGTGGATATTCAATAGTAAAAAATGTAGATTTCATAAGAGAATAATATATAGTAACAAATCGAAATTCGGATGGGGAATCCCGGACATAAAAACATCTATTATGAAGCCTTTCGAATAAAACCAATATTAGAAATAGATGAGGAAACGGCACAGAAGTGGGTTAAATTTGAGAATGAAATCAACAGTAATATAGGAATATTTTTACCATAGTAACGACAAAAGACTTAAAACCAACAATAGGTCCTAGAAAAGCATCACTAGAAATTTGGAAAAAAGGGTATCCATACTGGCTAGGGAAAGTCTCAAGATGAACCCCCCTTGAAATAATAAACAAGGAAGTGCAAGAAATTAAATGGTGGGAAATGCTAAAAACTAAAGGCTACTCTAAAGTGGGCGATATGTTTAGGGGGGAAACTTAAAACCCTTACAGGAAATAACAGAAGAGATAGGCAAACAATATTGGTTAAAATAGCAGGGCTATATAAGATAGTTAAAAACGTTAGTGAAAAGGAAGACCTCTGGATAGACGCACCAATGGAAGAAATATACAAAGAAATGGCTAAGCAAAAAAAGGGACTGGTAGGAAGAATATATAGAAAGATGCTAACAAATAAAAATAAGATAACAGAATATTTACAAAAGAGATGGAGTCATGAAGGTCAGATAACAGAGAGGACGGTTGATAAAATTATGAAAGGAATTGAAGAGATCAAAGTAACCAAATTTAAAGAACTGGAATACAAATTCCTCACAAAATAGTATAAGACACCAGCACAACTAGCTAATATGATCCCAGGAAAGAGTTCTTCGTGCTGGCATTGTAAACAGTCTAAAGGCTGGTATGCGCACATGTGGTGAGAATGTGCAGAAGTAAAGACCTTTTGGAGGGAAATTACTGAAATCATTAGGAAAGTAAGCAATGTGCGGTCTGGCTCCCGCGCATGGCGGACGCTTCCTCAGGTCGCTCCCGAGGGCGCCTCGCCCGCCCGCGGTGGAGGAGGGAATCCGCGCGAGCGGAGACCCGAACGAGCCCCTCAGAAGAGAGGAGCTCGGATCCGGGGCGCTTTAGGGCGCACTAGGGGGGAGTCGCTCTTTCGACC
>NW_015173700.1:377140-379365 GCF_001447785.1 Gekko japonicus | reverse complement strand
CCTTGTTAAGAAGAATTTTTCTGAGCGCATACTTTGGCAAGAAGCGAAGACTGCGAGCTAAATACCCCATTTAATACACCTCAATCATGTGGAGAAAGCGGCTAGAGAAAGCTAGAGGAGAGATGGAAGTTGCGAAGAAATGGGGTAAGAATGGAAAAGTATACCGGACTTTAAAAGTTGTTTAATGAAGTATGGACAAATGTGGAAATAAACTGTGGAATTGAAAAGACTGATAACTGGATTAAAAGTAGCAGGGACTATTTGTAAAATGGTGTAGAGCGGAACGAGAAAATGGCGGAAGTAAAAACGGAGGGTGAAATAGAAACAGAGACATTTTTACAAATAGAAGGTTTTAATCTGGAACAGTTTAAAGCATCTTTGGAGGAATCTATTAAACAAGCATTTGCTTTAGCAGCAATATCAACGTTTAAAAGTGTATTCGGAGATCAACAGGCTCCACGGGAGGAGATAGATAATAAAGAGGGACTGGAACGAGATTCGCCTGTGTTAAAACCACAAGATCTGGACCAGGAGAGGGAGCCCTTAGTTAACCAAGCCTTATACGCAGAGGATGTACTGCAGGATCATGAACTTCTTGTTGGGAGTCAACCAAAAAACGGCATAGTCCGAGACTTAAAACACAACAAAAAACCCGATTTGCCAAAAAGGGATTAATTAAGGAAAAAAGAGGGCTAAGGAAAGTGAGATGGGACTTTAAATATTACATAAGAACAAAGACTCTCGTAAAGAAGGGGAAACATCAGAGTCAAGAATTAAAGCGACATGAACGGAAAAAGTTTAGGAGCTTAAAGACAGCCCAGAAGGAACAATGGAGAAAAGGACATACCTTAACTTGCCAGGGGAAACTTAAAAGATTTAAGAAAAACTTTAGGTACAATAAAAGATTGACGATCTATCTGTGGGAAGGGACCTGGCAAAGTTTGGTCTTAAGACAATTGGAATTTAAGAACTTCCGGCATTTGAAAGAAGTAGAAAGAGAAGAAGAAGAATTAGAGAAAGGAAGGGGAGGTAGGAGAAAAGGGATGTATCTGCCTTTGATAGCCATATGTGGTATTAGGGTATGGTAAGAATGGAAAGATGAATTAGGAGTAATGTAACAATATGTAACAATATGTAATACTATAACCAATCAGTAGTGTAGAATTGTTAAAGTTGAACTACTATTCGAGGCAATTGTTTTGCATAAAGAATAAGTTTGAAATTGAGATGGAATGTAGTAATATGAAATATTAAAACCAATTAGGAATGTGTAACTGTTAAAGTTGAATTATTATATGGGAAAAATTGTCTGTACAAGTATTGGTTGGGAACTGGAAGATAATTGAGATCTGTAGTAATTTGATTTAAAAGTAATCCTCATAGAGGAGGGGGAAGATTATAATAAAACAGTCCTGTTATTGTGGTAAGAACTAAGTGGAACCAGGAAGGTGTACTTCTAGGTATAAAATAATATTTTGCAATGCTATATAAGGATACTTTATCATTAAGGGAAACTGTGGTTGAAATAGGGTAGAGAGCGTGGTCTGATAACAATAAGTTGGACAAAGGATCAATATCTATGAATTTAATAGAAACTAAGATGAAGTGTTTTGCAGAAAGCAAGAAGGGGAGATAGGAAGAACTAGTTGTTAAAATGGTTGGATTTTGACCAAGTGTAAGTAGAATGGAAATATGGTATAAAATAGTTATAGGATGCGCTACTAGAAAATGTAACGAAGAAGTGGTAAACTAAAAGAATGATATTTATTGTATAATGCTACAAGGTACCAAAGATATGTATACCTACATATGATGTATATGTGTGATGTATGTCTGTTTGTTTGTTTGTTCTTTGATATGTGTTGAAATCAATAAATAGATTATTAAAAAAAAAAGAAAGACAAAAGTAAATGGACAATAGAAATCTGGTACAACTATTTGTTTGATTTTATACAGTCAGACATTGTGGAATCAATTAACAAGGGAATAACATGGGAAGAAAAATCCACAGAAATCAAGACCAGATGGAAGCAGGGGTCTTTTGGGGCCGGAGCGTGCCGGAGCGCTGCTCCGGGAGCCCAGGAGCTGGCAAAATGGCGGGCGGTAGCAAGCCCCACCCCCAGCTTCCCCCGCTACGGCCTGTCACCAGCCTCCCCGGGCCAGCACCGGAGCGCTGCAGCCTGGAGGAGGCCAGACGAGCCCCCCCGCCGCCGCTTCCTCTGGCC
>NW_015173700.1:373599-376655 GCF_001447785.1 Gekko japonicus | reverse complement strand
TGGAGCGGGGTAAAGGAGGGATCTGTGGGGGGGGGGTGGCAGAGGCTTGAGTGAGGAGGTGGGAGAGCCTCCCCCTCCCCCATATCTTTGCCCTCTTTCTTTCCCTCCTTTCCTTCCCCTTCGTTTTCTTTCCCTCCTTTTCTTTCCCTCTTTCCCTCCTTTTTCCCTTCTCGCTCTTTCTTTCTTTCCTTTCTTTCCCTCCTTTCATTCTTTCCTTTTCCTCTTTCCTTCTCTTTCCTTCCTTCTTCTCTTTCTTTCAGTCTTTCCTTCCTTCATTCCTTCTCTCTACCTCTTTCCTTCCTTCTTTCCTCCTTCTGCTGCCCAACTCTAGTGAGAAGGGGTTTAAAGTCAAGGGGAGGCTTTTGAAGATGCCTTCTGCCCCTTTTGCTTCCGACATCACTTCTGGTGATGTCAGGGGGCGTTGCATATGCTAATGAGCTAGTATGCTAATAGCCTAGTAGCTCATTAGCGTACCATATGCTAATGAGCTCCTGCAGCTCTTTTTCTACGAAAAGACCCCTGGATGGAAGATCTACCTAGACTAGATGCTGAAAGAAAGAAGGAAGGACATTCAGTGGAAGATTAAGACTCTGTGCCCTTGGCTGGGGGGGAAAGACTATGACTAAAAGAAAGGGAGGGAGGGAGAGAGGGAGGTAAGGAGAGAAAATGTAAATAACTAGAAATACTCAATGTAAGAGACTAAACAAAAAAGAAAAGAAAATTATTGGACAAAAAAAAAAGAGAGACAATCCAAAAATTCAATAGTTAAATTTCCATCTCAAGGTACAAAGCTTCTCTCAGCCATCAGCATTGCTCACATTCTTGTCAATTAGAGATAACAGAGATAAGGACTGCATTAGTAAATTGATTGTGATTGTTTTTCTTGCATTGTATATCTTCTTTTCGGAACTTTCTCTCCTGTTGGCTAGCCTCCAAATAGTGGCTGGAGATCTCCCACTGTTATAACTCATCTCCAGGTGACAGAGATCAGTTCACCTGGAGAAAATGGCCGCTTTGGAAGGAGGACTCTATGGCATTATACCCCACTGAAGACCCTCCCCTCCCTAAACCCTCCTCAGTCTCCGCCCCCCCCCCAAATCTCCAGGTATTTCCTAACCTGGAGCTGCCAGCCCTATAAGGTGAGTTTGTGATTGGCCCCTGGTCACCCAGCCAGCTTCTTTGTCAGAGTTGGTGATTCGAACCTGGCTCTCCCAGATTAGTCTGGCAGTCTAGCCACTAACACTGAGTCAATAGAAAAGAGCATGAGTCCAGTACCTTGAAGACTAACAAAATTCGTGACACTCTAAGTGAATATATTACTAGAGAACTGTAAAAAGCAAGATACCTATCTTATTGTACATGTGGTGACAACTGCAAGAATATTGTACGCTAAGTATTGGAGAAGAAACGAGGTACCTTCAAGAGAAGAAATCATAAACAAAAAGCTTGAAACTGCAGAAATGGATAAACTGACTTTATTGTTGAGAGGACAAACTGAAGGAAACTTTGAAAATACATGGTTAAGATTTTACAAATGGGTTGAAGAATATAATGAACAAAATATACACACATGCAACTAACCAGGGGTCATTTCGTAGAAAAAGAGGTGCAGGAGCTCATTAGCATAACTTATTTGCATATGCCACACACCCTGACATCACCGGAAGTGTGTCAGAAGGCAACACCCACCACTCAGGCTCCACTGGACTGTTTTGGATTGACAGCTATTGGGGGAGGGGGACATGCAGATCTGGCCTTGCAAAGGAGGGAGAGCTTGGGCCGGTGGGTGGCTCTGCAACTTACCTGGCTGCTTCTTCTTGCTCCTCTGAGGGCTGCTGGGAGCAGGGGGCGGGGCTTGTTGCATGTGCCCACCCCCTGGGCTCCTTACTGCCGGAGCTCCGCTCCTGCGCTCCCGCAGGAAATGACCCCTGCAACTAACCTAGAAGGAAACAAGAACTTTGTTTTTAATCACATGCAGAAGACTTTTACAAAAATACAAGGCGAAATATAGAAAATAAATAACTGAAATAATTGTATGAGATACTTAGACAGTTTAATGATGTAATGGAAACCCCCCCCCCCATTTATGTATGTATGTTTGTGTTGTGTTTGTTTCTATAAAATAATAATAAAAAAAAAGAAGTGCGCAGTTACTCATGAAAGCTCATCCCCTGCCACACATTTTATTAGATTCAGGTGGGTGGCCCTGTTGGTCTGAAGCAACAGAACAAAATTTGAGTCCAGTGTCACGTTTAAGACAAACCAAGTTTAATTCTGGGCATTTTTTGTGTGTGCACGCACACTTCTTCAGGATCTGCACGAAAGCTTAGACCCCAAATTAAACTTGGTTGGCCTCAAAGGTGCCCACCGGACTCAAACTTTGTTCGACTTTTCTTCTGCTCGTTAGTCCCGACGAAAGGCTGGGCTAAACAGAAATCAATAAGTGGAGGGGGGGTGGGCAGAGTGAAGCCGAAGAGGCCTGTCCCTTTAAGAGTCGAATGGAATGTATCAAAACAGAAAAAGGGAGCCAGGCCATTGGCTGGCCGGCTGGCACGTGAGCTCACAGCTGATTTCCTAGCTCCTTTTTGTGTGTTTGTGTATGTGTGTGTGTCAGTTTCAGCTGGGAGATTAGGATGTCTCTCCGCTGTCCTCGCCCCGGCGGCTTTCCTTGTTGAAGTTCCCCAGGGCAGGAGGAGAAGGAGAAGGCGCGGGAGCCCAGCCCGGTCGGATCCCTCTGGCTCCGCGGCGGCTCCCTTTCCAGCGCAGGCACACCACGCTCACAAAAGGCAGAGCCAAGCCCACGGACACGCCAAACGAGAGGGAGAGAAGGGAGGCGCAAGGAGGCGCCCGCGGGAGCCACCTTCTTCACCTGGAGCCATGGCGCAAGCGGCGGTGCCGCTCAACATCCTGGAGGCGAGCTGTCCCATCCAGGTGGAGCACGACCGCAAGAGGAGGCAGTTCACTGTCCGGCTCAACGGTAAAGAGAGAGAGAGAGAGAGAGAAACCCATAACAGTCACGGGGGGGGGGGGGGGGGGGGCTGCAGTTCTATTCTCGC
>NW_015173700.1:365909-373446 GCF_001447785.1 Gekko japonicus | reverse complement strand
TGGGGCGTGGGGCGGTCCTCCCCCTGTGGGGGGGGGGGGGGGTTGGGACTTGCTTGCTTGATTCTCCTCTTTTAATTATTATTATGACTCTTCCCCCCCCCCCCCGTTCCTGCTGCAGTGAGATTGGTTATGCAACAGATTAGCAGCGGTGTCAGACCCTTAGCAACTGGAAACAGGGAGGCTGTGGGAGGGAGAGGGAGAAGGGGTAAGAAACTGCATGCCCGCTTTTAACGCCTCCCCCCCCCTTCTGCCTCCTGTGTAGCTTCTCCTGACTTCCTCCAGTTCTCCTGCTGTGTTGGTTACCCTCTGGTTGACAGGGGACCACCTGTCCTTGCCGGATCTATTTATAAACGAGGCTGACATTGGAACCCCCCCTTTTTTTTCAACACCCCCCCTCCAGTGCAAATGCACTTAATTCAAACATTCCTCCTGCCTTGCTTCAGAACTGTGGCTTTGGGTCATTCTGTAAAGAGCCGGTGGTTTTAAATCTAGGTTTTTGCAACTTGTATTATTATGTTACTAAGGGAGAAGGGATGTAAATTAAGTCGGGGCTCAGCTGGGCATGGAACCTGAACCTCCTGCGTGAGCTCGGGAGTACAGAACCAAATAACTGAGTTCGAGAAGGGTTGTTTGGAGCAAGGTTTTACAGCGCGAGGCTGGGGTCCTGTTTTCGGCAACAGGACTGCATGCTGTTCATTGTATTAAAGCAGGATGTGTTCATTGCATTAAAGCAGGAAAAGTACTCATGAACATGTGCGGAGTGCCTCTTTTCATCACTAAGTAGTTGCAAGGAGATGGTGGGAAGTGGCATCAAGTTGTAGCTGACCCGTTGGGAACAGGGGTGCTTTGCCATTGCCTGCCTCTGCATAGCAACCCTGGACTTCCTTGGCGGTGTCCCATCCAAGGACTAACCAGGGCCGGCTCTGCTAAGCTGATCTGACTAGACTGGGCCATTCAGGCACCCTGTAAAGGGTGGCGAGTACCCTTGGGCATGTGCAGAGAGCCTCATTTCATCCCAGAGTAACTGAAGGTGCTCCCGTATACCCCTGAGATTATCAGGGGAGGTTTTCTGGGCAAATCTGAGGTCTCTTAATCTTGAGAATTTATCTGACAAAGGAATAAAAGTACATCGGATCTCCATCTTGGGAGTCAGGTTTTAAATGCTGTTTCTCCCCCAGCTCCCATTATGGCAGAAGGTATATCATAATCCTGCGGTGGGCGGCTGGCCCGATTTCTGGTGCTGGATCCTTGCTGGGTTCTTGCAAGGAGTGCTAATAGATTGTCTAACACACACACACACCCAATCAAGGCACTTTTGACATGGTTAAGGAAGAGGGTGGCTTTGCTGTGAGATGCTCTTGCAGGCATTATTAACATTTTGGTATAGCTTTGCAAATCTGTAATGCCATATTGGATCATGGGCAGTGTTCCCTTTAAGCTGAGTTTCATGTGAGCTAGCTCACAGTTTTTAGCCGCTGGCTCACACATTTTTGTCTTAGCCAGGGTCATTTCCTGCAGGAGCAGAGCTCTGGCAGTAAAGAGCCCAGGGGGCGGGCACATGCAACAAGCCCTACCCCCTGCTCCCAACAGCCCTCAGTCAGAGCAAGAAGCAGCCAGGTAAATTGTAGAGCTCCCCCGGCCCCAAACAGTCCCGGTGCCCCTTTAAGACCAAGTTTTATGCAGGTACAAGCTCTCCCCCCTCTGCGAGGACAGATCTGCCCGTCCCCCCCCCCCCAATAGCTTAGCAATTCAAAACAGTCCAGTGGAGCTTGAGCAGTGGGTGTTGCCTTCTGACACACTTCTGGTGATGTCAGGGGGTGTGGCATATGGCTAATGTGGCTAATGTGTTATGCTAATGAGCTTCTGCACCTCTTTTTCTACAAAATGACCCCTGGTCTTAGCTCAAGAAGGATGGCTCCAGAGCAAACTAATTTATGCAGCAGCCAAATCCCTCACTCACAACTTTAATGCCAGCAGCTCACAAAGTAGAATTTTTGCTCACAACACTCCACAGCTTAGAGGTATTCTACCCCTCCCCCCGAAAAAGACAGGGTATAAAATTCAGGTCTCCCCACCCCTGAACTACCGGCTTTCTTCACCCACTGGCTGGTTCTACATATGGAAAACCTGAATGCTTCCGTAAGGGCCGGGTGTTTGTGAGGAAGATGATTTGTTCCAAGTTCCCGCTGTGTGTCACGTTGAAGCTGACCTCTGCTCGGGTGGCGTTTTGTGTGTGTGAGTGCAGTAGTTGTGGCCTGCAGTGCGCCTCTTGGGGGACCAGCTCCATTGGTTGATAGGCTTGTTCCTGGGTTCTCAGTGCAAGGCAAGGAAGGCCAGGCCAGGCCTTGGGCTTAGTAGCAGGCTCATAGAATCCAGTGGCCCTGGTGGGGACAGAAGAGACCAAGGGGTGTCCCTCAGTGTTGCCAGTTTCCTGGATCTGTGGGAGACATTATAGCCTGCAGAGAGGGAAGGGCCTCCCACTGATATTCTCCTGCTCTGCTCTGCTTCTGCAGAAACCCCCACAGACCGTACCCCGAGGGGAGCTTAGGGGAGGGGCAGCCTGGTGCATGGGTTCGTGGGAGCCCCCTAGAAAGCTCTGGGTGGGGGAATTCCTGGAGATTTTAGGGGTGGAGCTTGGGCAGGTTGGGGTTTGGGAGGAAGGACTTCAGCAGGGTATATATAATGCCATAGAGCCCACTCTCCGAAGGAGCCGTTTTCTCCAGAGGAACTGATCTCTGTTGGCTGGAGAATGGCTGTACTTCCAGGCAGTCTCCGGCCACCACCTGGAGGTTGGCCACCCTACCTCTAGAAGGTCGTGGAGGGTGACCTTTGGCCTAGGCTACTTTGCAGGGGGGTTGTTGCAAGGATAAAATGGAGGAAAGGAGGACAATGGTGTAAAGCCAATTTGAGTCTGCATTGGAGACCTAATGAAGAAGAAGAAGAGGAGGAGATTGGATTTATACCCTGCCCTTCACTACTCAAAGGTGGCCGACAAACTCCCTTCCCCTCCCCACAACAGAGATCCTGTGAGGTCGGTGGGGCTGAGAGAGCTCTGGACAGAAACTGCTCTTTTTCAAGAACAGCTGTGCCAGAACTATGGCTTGCTGCAAATGGAGGAGCGGGGAATCAAACCTGGTTCTCCCAGATTAGAGTCTGTGCACTTAACCACTACACCAAATGAGTAAACAAGTCCTTCTTGGTGGGCCCTTGATGACCATTAAATAGGGTTGCCAATCTCCAGCTGGTGGCTGGAGATCTGGGATTACAACTGACCTCTATGTGTCTGAGATCCGTTCCCCTGGAGAAAATGGCTGCTTTGGAAGGTGGACTCTATGGCATTATACCCCATTGTAGTCGTCCTCCCCCTTCCTCAAGCTCCACCCCCCCAAATCACCAGGTATTTCCCAACCCGGAACTGGCAACCCTACCCTTAAAGGGAACTCTAACAAATTTTGCCTGCCCGGAGGCAATTCTCACTGGCTATAAGGAAGCAAGCAAATGTCTCTTTAAAATCCTCGGCTAAAATATAATTTCTGTTTTGGGTTAAAAAATTTTTTTTAAAGGTCCTATCCTCTAGCCTTACACAAATTGCAGGGTGTATTGAAATGGATAAACAATTCAAAAATTACATACCCAGGAGGAGACTTTGTTCATAAACTGCTAACAATAGAAAAAGTACAGATTTTATTTTTTCCCCCTCTGCCCTCTCCCCCTCCCCTTAAAACCACTAAGTGTCACATACTGTTTTTCCGGCTTAACAATGGGTGAAAGTAAACAGCGAATGAATCTCGCTGGATGGCTGAAAGCTACAGAGAAAACACTCAAGCCGAACAGTCTCTCTTTAAATAGCGCAAGGTTAAAATAGTTTCGCAGTGATGGATTCCCGCAGGAAATCTGCTGAGCTGTAAATCAGCTGGATTGTTTTTTTAAAAAAAGTATACAAGCTAAAAGGTATTGTAATAGGACGCTTAATTTCTCTAGCTCAGAAAAGAGACGGTTGAAAGGGTGTGGGGGTAATGATATATGTTTACATAAGAAAATGAACAGATGTTAACCAGGTTCCTGAACCTAAAACTAGACGCACTGGGAACACAATGGAATTAATGTCCCTCTGGTTTTAGGAGTGCTTTGCCGTGAGCAGTTGAATTGACTGTGGAACTCGGTGCCACCAGAGAACCAAGCAGGGCAGCTGGATTCCAAAAGGGACTGACACAGTGTAACAGCAGCCTTGGGAGAAGAAGCCAAGGCTCCCGGTGTTAGTTGTTTTTCAACAGAAATTGAGAATATCTGTTATTCTTTTAAATGCGTGGAGTAAATATTTACAGGGCATATTCAATTGTTAGCCTGTATTAGATTTGCTAACAATTGAATATGCCCTGTAAATATGCCCTGTTCCCTGGAAGGCCAGATGCTGAAGCTGAAGCTCAAATACTTTGACCACCAAATGAGAAGGGAGCACTCACTGGAGAAGACCCTGATGCTGGGAAAGATTGAAGGTCAAAGAAGAAGGGGGCGCCAAAGAATGAGATGGTTAGACAGTGTTATCGACGCAACTAACATAAAATTAAGCAAACTCCGGAGCTCAGCTGAAGACAGGAGGGCCTGGCGTGATGTGGTCCACGGGGTCATGAAGAGTCGGATTTGACTGTGTGTAATGTATCCGCCATTACCACGTGCGCGACCGTTGGGCCATGCGGTCTACCGGCCTGTGAGCCGGCTATCCTTGTCTTGTTCTTCACTAATAAAGTACTCTTGCTGAATCACTCCACGTTTCCGAGTACTTTTTACTGGCGACGAAGGTGGGATTCTACCCTTCCTGAACAGACCCGGAGGAGACCAAGCCGCACCGAGCACCGATCGCTACCGACGCCGCAGCCCCACCGCTCGCCGGAGGTCATCGCTCGGCACCTCGCTCCGTAAACCGCCGGCCGCACCTTGCCACGCCGCGCAACTCGTCCCTCGGCAACCGCTCAACGCAGCTCGCATCACCTTGCCGGCTCCACCTAGCCACGCCGCGCCTCACTCCGCCAACGGCTCAACCCCCAAGCACTGCGCCTCGCCAGCTCCGACACGCCGCGCTCGCTAGCCCTGCCAGCTCGCTCTACCGCGCCTCGCCTCGCCGCAACCTCCGGCACCACCGCGCAGCTCCACGCAGCCCCTCGCCTTCCGGCAAGCTCACTCGCCTCTCCTCGCTGCCTCGCCGCATCTTGTCTCCACGTGGCCTCCCGTGCCTCGTCAGCAGCCCCAAAAGCGTAACCGCGGACAAGCGCAGATGCCATAATGTCCACTTAATCCGCTCTTTCGGGTGCCGCCGCAGCAGCCACCTCCGCCGGAACCCCTCACGAGGGCATCGCTCCCTTCGACCTGGCACACCCCGAGCGATGGACCACTTGGGTGATGATCCTCAAAAACTACCTCGCATGTTTACGGGTCACCGACGCAGGTATGAAGAGGTCTCAGTTCATACGCCTTTATGCAGGACCTGATTTCGCCCAAGGAAGTGGAGGGGGAGAGCTTTGATGACATCATTGCGGCCCTCACCGCTCACCTCGCTCCGAAGCCCACAAAGTTTGCAGAACGCATGGACTTTTTCGCTAAAGTCCAAGGCTCGGAGGAGAAAGCTGCCGACTTCCTGGCAACTCTGTGCAAGGCCGCCACGCAGTGCGCTTTTCCCAGCCTGGAAGACACACTGCTCAACCAGTTCTTGGTGGGTCTTCGAGAGGCAAAACTGAGGAGGCGTCTGATCAGAGAGGACAACCTCACACTGGCACAGGCTTTAAAGGACGCGGCGGCTTTCGAAAAAGCGCATCCAGCACGCAGAGGACACCAGGTCCATCGCACAGGCCGTCTCGGAGTCGGCTGACTCCGAGGACGACGAGGTATTGAAGATCCACCATCAACCCTCGCAACCGCATCGCTCAAGAGGGGCCCCGCAAACGAGGACACCGGAGCCAGCCCCACCATGTGCCAGCTGCGGGGAGGCGCACGAACGCCGGAACTGCCGTTTCCGGGACGCCATCTGCCGGTTCTGCAACAAGCAGGGCCACATCGCGAAGATCTGCCGCAGCCGCCGTCAGCAGCCCAGGAAGTCCACCCACCAGATGGAGCTGATCCACACCGTGGACCTACACTCGCTCGACCTTCACGCCGTCGACCACCAGCCCCAGCCCCAGGTAGGCGACTTGCCCCGCAAGGGCCGGAACAAGGTCCACGTTTCAGTCCGGATAGAGGGGTCCCCCTGTAGCATGGAGTTGGATACCGGCTCCGAGTTTACCATAATCTCGGAGGAGACACTGCGGAAAGTGTGTCCCAAAGGGGGGCCCCCTCTGCACAAACCACACTTTAAACTGCAGGATTTCAATAAGAATCCAGTGGTTGTGCGGGGCTGGGGCAAGTTCATGGTGGAGTTCCAGGATTTCAAAGGGCACCTGGACATACTGGTGGTGGGCGGCCGGCTTTCCAGCCTCTTAGGTATGTCCTGGTTTAAGCCGCTGGGCTTGACCATCGGGGGAATCCACCAGTTGCAGCAGGTCGACTTCATGGACGTGTGCAACGAGTTCCCACAAGTTTTTGATGGTTCTCTCGGCAAGTTCACAGGGCCACCCATCTCCCTGGACCTAGATCCAGCGGTCCGCCCCATCTGGATAAAGGATAGGCATCCGCCCCTAATGATGAGGCCGAGGATCGAGGCAGAACTGGACTGACTGGTGGCCCAAGGAGTGCTGGAACCGGTAGCGTCTGCCCATTGGGAAACCCCCATAGTCACTCCGGTGAAGCCGAACGAGGACGTTCGGATCTGCGCGGACTATAAGTGCACCCTGAACAAGGCCCTGCAAGACCACGCCTACCCCGTCCCCGTGGTCAGCCACGTGCTGGCCGCCCTATCGGGGGCCCGCATCTTCGGAAAGCTGGACCTGGCGCAGGCCTACCAGCAGTTGCCGGTGGACGCCGCCACGGCGGAAGCCCAGTCTATAGCCACACATAAGGGGGCTTTCAAGGTCCACCGGCTCCAGTTCGGGGTTTCCGTGGCCCCGGGGATCTTTCAATCTTTTATGGACTCTCTCCTTAAAGATATCCTGGGAGTTCAGCCCTTTTTAGACGACGTGTTGATCGCCGCCCCCGATGCCGCCGCCTTCACCGACCGCCTCCGCACCGTTCTTCAACGTTTCGACCGAGCCGGGCTGAAGGTGAAACGGGAAAAGTGCCTGCTGGGAGTCCCCAAGGTGGAGTTCCTGGGATTCGTCCTTTTTAGACGACGTGTTGATCGCCGCCCCCGATGCCGCCGCCTTCACCGACCGCCTCCGCACCGTTCTTCAACGTTTCGACCGAGCCGGGCTGAAGGTGAAACGGGAAAAGTGCCTGCTGGGAGTCCCCAAGGTGGAGTTCCTGGGATTCGTGGTGGACGCACAGGGCATCCATCCCACGGCGGAGAAAACTGCGGCAATCTCGAACACTCCGGCTCCCACTTCCAAGACCGAACTTCAGGCCTTCTTGGGCCTACTTAATTTTTACCATTCCTTTCTCCCTCTAAAAGCAG
>NW_015173700.1:358617-364479 GCF_001447785.1 Gekko japonicus | reverse complement strand
CGCGAGTGGTACGGGTGCGAGGACCTCAATCCTACGAGGTCTCCTGTGAGGACGGCCAACTACTTCACCGCCACATCGACCAACTGAGGCGATGGGTCCTCCCGAGCGTTTCCGAGGACCTGGAGTTCACGGAGTCAGATGAAGCGACGGCCCACACACCAGAGCCGCCGGCCCCAGCCACCGTTTCCCGTCCAGGTCATCCCGGAACCTCCCGCGCTGCAGTCGCCGAAATCACCACAACCAACCTCCCCGCCACGGGCCCCCGTAGCAACCCCGACCATCACACCAGAACTCCGTCGTTCCACAAGGACCAGGAAGGCCCCAGCATACCTCCAGGACTTTTTGTGTGGGTAGTCTGGACTATGGGGGGAGGGTTGTAATGTATCCGCCATTACCACGTGCGTGACCGTTGGGCCATGCGGTCAAGCACAAGCCTTTAGCTTCGTTCATTTAGAACAATAGCCAAGCGGATCCTAGCCCGCACCAATCAGAGGGCCAGGTCCGCAGCCGAGAGCCTATGAGACTCTCGGCTACTGTAAATAACCTATAGGGTGAATAGGGGCGTGTTTTGGTGGTGGGTTTTCTGTGCATATATACCGGCCTGCGAGCCGGCTATCCTTGTCTTGTTCTTCACTAATAAAGTACTCTTGCTGAATCACTCCACGTTTCCGAGTACTTTTCACTGTGCGACTGAACAACAACAACAAATTAGATTTGCATCCTGTCTTCCTTCTCATGTTCTCCAACAGTGCAGTCCTAAGCAGACTTTGTTTCTGCTGTCTGGTCACGGCTGACTTATGCTTCCCCCCCCCCATGGGGTTTTCAAGGCAAGAGACATTCAGAGGTGATTCGCTATTGCCTGCCTCTGTGTAGCAGGCCTGGACTTCCTTGGTGGTCTCCGATCCAAGTTTTAAACAGGGCTGACCCTACTCAGCTTCTGAGATCTGATGAGATTAGGCTAACTCAGGTGATCCAGATCAGGGCAAGCTGAGCTACACCCTTCTAAATGAAATTTGCACACACACACACATCCCAGCTCACAATAAATTTTCTTTGTATCTAGGAGCCAGCCCCAGATTTTAGGAGCCAGATTCATTCTTCAGCCTTCAGGGTTTTGTGTTTTAAAGACCACGTTTTCCAGTTATTGCTGCAACAAAACCTCATCCCAAACTTTTCAGGATTTTCTCATAATAGTATTAAAGCTCTGACAAAATTATAAATAAATATAACATAACCTTGGTTGTAAGCAGAAGTGCACAGGAGCGGAGCTCCGGCAGTAAAGAGCCCAGGGGGCGGGCACATGCAACAAGCCCCACCCCCTATTTCCAGCAGCCCTCAGTCAGAGCAAGAAGCAGCCAGGTAAGTTACAGAGCCCCCCCGGCCCAAAACAGTCCAGTGGCACCTTTAAGACCAAGTTCTATTCAGGTACAAGCTCTCCCTCCTCTGCGAGGACAGATCTGCACGTTCCCCCCCCCTCCAATAGCTATCAATCCAAAAGAGTCCAGTGGAGCCTGAGTGGTGGGTGTTGCCTTCTGACACACTTCCGGTGATTTCAGGGTGTGGCATATGCAAATAAATTATGCTAATGAGCTCCTGCACCTCTTTTTCTACTAAATGACCCCTGGTTGTAAGCACAGTGACAAAAGGCTAACCTCAATAACTAAGCTTCTCCCCAGAGCTGAGTCCAGTAGCACGTTAGATATCAACAAGATTTTTTTTGGAGAATGAGCTTTCGAGAGTCAAAGCCCCATTTGGCAGGTACAAGTAGGAGTAGCAATCCCTAAATCCTTATATCCCAATCTCAAGGTGGGGGGGGGGATATTGCAGCAAAAGGATGCCGAGGCACAATGGCTAGATTCTAGTCCCGTAGCACCTTAGAGACCCACAAGATTTTCGGGATATAAGCTTTTGAGAGTCAAAGCTGTCCTTGTCACAGGTACAATGCAAAATGTAATTAGTTTGATTAAAGCAGAGAAGAAATGCTTAGGGGCAGAAAATTAGCATCTGAGGAACCGTTCTAACTGTCAGGACCCCAAAGTGGCAATCTAACTGTGGCTCTGTCAGGACCCTGGAGGCCCCTTCCAACTCTATGATTCTATGACCTGTAGTCAGGGGTCGTTTTGTAGAAAAAGAGCTAGGGGAACTCATTAGCATCACCGGACGTGTGTCATAAGGCCACACCCCCTGACATCACCGAAAATGTGTCATAAGGCCACACCCCCTGACATCACCGGAAGTGTGTCATAAGGCCACACACCCCGCCCCCAACGGTCCCGGCCGCTGCCGCCGGCCTGCGAGCTCGCCTGCCGAGCCCCATGAGGGGTCCGGCGGTGGACCTGCAAGGCCAGCGGGAGTGCAAGGAAGCCCCGCGAAGGCCCTCCCTGGCCCCAGGCAGGCAGGGGTGGGGAGAGGCAGGGAGGAAGCAACTTACCCTCCCTCTTCTCCTGCCTCCTCCTGGCTGAATGAGAGCCGGAAGCAGGGGGCAGGGCTTTGTCATGTGCCCCACCCCCCACACCTCACCCAGGGGAACTGCGATCCTCCCCAAAATGACCTCTGCCTGTAGTCAAGTAAAGATCCTGTGTCCCCAAGGGGAGAGTCCATTGTTCTGAATTTGTGAGTGAACTCAAGTTCAACAATTTCATGTTGAAATCTCAGTCCTCAGAGATTATTTATTTATTTCAATTTGCTAGGCCACCCTTCCCTGAGGCAGGATTCAGGGCAGCTTACATCGAAAGCAAATACAATGTATGAGAACAATTAAAACAACATTAAAATATGTTAAAAACAATTCAGCAGAAAACAATACTGTGTCCAAGATGTCGGATAATTTCAGGATCCACCTACCCCGAGATGGAGGGGGAAATATGGAGAAAAAAGGGGGAGGTGAGAGTATGAGAGTACCAGATGGTTGCTGTCCTTAACTGAATGCCTGGTGGAACATCTGTGCCTAGCAAGCCCTACGGAAAGGTACTAAATCCCGTAGGGCACAGATGTTCTCTGGCAGAGAGTTCCACCAGGCGGGGGCCAGGGCTGAGAAGGCCCTGGCCCAAGTTGAGAACAGCTGGATACTATAACAGTTTAATTGCTGAAAATACTAGGCACCGCAGTGAAATTTGTAGGTACCATGGCAACCTGGCATCTGGGATTTGTCCAGCCTGGAAAAAGCCTATTGACTTAAAAGGGTGTAATTCTGCTTAGCTGTTGGTTTTGGGGGGTAAAGCCCTGCAGCCGTAATACAGACCAGGAGAGAGAGTGACTTGCTCAGGGTCAGGGCAGCCTGGCTGAAGGGCAGCTTGCAAGTTTGTTTTTAGTGTTACCAACCTCCAGGTGGGGCCTGGAGATCTCCTGGAATTACAACTGATCTCCAGGCTAGAGAGATCAGTTCCCCTGGAGGAAATGGCACCTTTGGAAAGTGGACTCTGTGGCACCACATCCCTGCTGAGGCACTTCCCCTTCCCCCAAACTCCACCCTTCCCAGATTCCATCCCCAAACCTCCAGGAATTTCCAAGCCAGAGTTGGCACCCCTAGTTCATTTAGGACATTTATATGGCCTCTCCAGAGACTGGCTTGAGGTGGTTAACAAAAATTATATACACACACAAATGGATACTATTGATCATAGTGCGCTGCACACATGGTTACTGTTGATCACAGAATCATCTCGTCCAACCCCCTGCTCAAGGCAGGAAATTCACAACTACTTCCCTCCCACACTCCCAGTGACCCCTGTTCCATGCCCAGAAGATGGCAAGAAACCCTCTAGGGTCCCGGGCCAAACTGGCCTGTAGAAAATTGCTTCCTGACCCCAAAGTGGCGATCGGCATGTCCCTGGTTGTGTAAGAAAGGGCCACAAGAACTAAGCACTGAGGCAACCCTGCCTGCCCTCCCTCTCATGTTCTGCCTAAGTTCACAGGATCAGCATTGCTGTCAGATAGCCATCTAGCCTCTGCTTATAAACCTCCAAAGGAGGAGAGCCTGCCACCTCCCGAGGAAGCCTGTTCCACTAAGGAACCGCTCTAAGGGTGCATTCAGACGGGGCCTTTCTGCCGGCATAAACGCGATCACACTTACCTCCATTTTGCGGATCCCATCGTTGTATGCCCGGTCACACGCTGTGGGTGTCGGCGTTTTTTTTTTTTTTTTTTAAACAGTTTGAGCATGCGCATAGGCAGCCATTCACAGAATGGCGATCTTTGCGCATGCTCAACCCCCCCCCATTACATTTAAACTTTAAAGGTAAGGACTTACCTTTAAAGTTTAAAGACCAAACTGGCCTCCCTGAAGTCCCGGGCTCCTCCGGATAGTTAAAGTAAGGGCTTTTTTTTTTTTAATAAACGCTCAGGGCGAAGCTTCGCCCAAGTGCATATTGCTCAGTTTTTTAAAAATATGGCGGGGGGAAAACGGAAGCCTCAGGCTTCAGACGGAAATGATGGGGGGTACAGCGATCAGATGGCGAGGTACAGCGTTTACAACCGTTGCACTCAGGATACCACCACTTGGGACCAATGTTCCCTCTAAGCTATAGAGTCTTGTGAGCAAAAACGCTACTTTGTGAGCTGCTGGCATTAAAGTTGTGAGCAGGTAATTTGACTGCTGCATGAATTAGTTTGCTCTGGAGCCAGCCTTCCTGAGCGAAGGCAAAAATGTGTGAGCCAGAGGCTAAAAACCTGTGAGCCAGCTCACACTAACTCAGCTTAGAGGGAACACTGCTTGGGACCTAGTGGCAGAGTGCAACGGAGTAAAGGGCTTTACACCGGTTAGGGACAGGAGGCAGATGTTCCCCGTCTAAACACCGGTGAGTACAACGATTGCAACCGGCACCTATACCGATGTAAAGCCCCCGTCTGAACACACCCTAACTGTCAGGACCAATGTTCCTTCTAAGCTGAGTTAGTGTGAGCTAGCTCACCGTTTTTTAGCCTCCGGCTCACACATTTTTGTCTTAGCTCAGAAAGGATGGCTCCAAAGCAAACTGAGTTATGCAGTAGCCAAATCATTCGCTCACAACTTTAATGCCAGTAGCTCACAAAGTTGAATTTTTGCTCACAAGACGCCACAGCTTAGAGGGAACATTAGTCAGGACCCCAAAGTGGCAATCAGCATTTCCTTGCACATGTAAGAAATATATTCTTATAAATGCTGAAAGGTTTTCCCAAGGCTTGGGAAACTGCAGAGTGTTCACCAGGCCATCAAGGACTGTTTGCGCCCATAAAAACATGCATTTTCCAGTTTTTGCTTACTGTTAAAGTTCTCCACTTGAGGCGTTCTTAAAAATCAGTGGCAGAGGTGACCATATGTAGCTTAGATTCTAGGTGGCTTAGATTCTAGGTTTTGTATGTAAATGATGTAATACTTGATAGTGTAAAATTTAATTGGTTGCTCTATTAAACGAGAGCCAGTATAGTGGTTCAGAGTGCCGGACTAGTGTCTGGGAGACCCAGGTTCAAATCCCTACTGGTGCCATGGAAGTCCACTGGGTGACCTTGGGCCAGTTACGCACTCTCAGCCTAGCCTACCTCACAGGTTGTTGTGAGTTTAACAGTGGAGCAGAGGAGAATGATGTAAGCCACTTTGGGTCCCCGTTGAGGAGAAAGGTGAGGTATAAATGAATTAAATATATAAATGAATAAATGAAATTTATATTCCTAGGTAAGGAAAAAAAACAGTACAGTAAAAAATGTAATTTAAAAAAATCAATAAAAGTTATTGCTGAAAGTCCTGCCAAAATAAAATATCTTATGCACAGGGGTCATTTCCTGCAGGACTGCACAGGAGCAGAGCTCCAGCAGTAAAGAGCCTAGGGGGCAGGCACATGCAACAAGCCCCACCCCCTGCTCCCAGCAGCCCTGGGCCACAAGGAG
>NW_015173700.1:340480-358605 GCF_001447785.1 Gekko japonicus | reverse complement strand
AGCAGCCGGGTAATTTGCAGACCCCCCCCCCCCCCGCCGCCGGGCTTGCCTTCAGGTACAAGCTCGCCCTCCACTGTGAGGGCAGATCTGCGCGTTTCCCCCCCCCCCCATCTAGCAATCCAAAACAGTCCAGTGGAGTCTGAGTGGTGGGTGTTACCTTTTGACACTCTTCCAGTGATGTCAGTGGGTGTGGCATATGCAAATAAGTTATGCTAATGAGCTCCTGCAACCTCTTTTTCTACGAAATGACCCCTGCTTATGCAGCAGATTATGGCAACAAGTTGTTTCAGAAATTATTTTGAAAGCAGTAATGCTGTTTTCTACATGGGGATCAGATCCAGTACAGTCATGGCAACAGGACTTCCCCATGGCAGGTTTCCCTGCATTTTTCCTGACCAGTCTTTAGCGGTTGCTGTTTTCCCCACCCCAAAGGCTTTTTTTGTTTGTTTTGGTGTATTTTAAGTCAATAATTGAGATATAACCTTATAATGTCTCTCTCAGGTTCTCTGAATTCCCAGTTTTCCTTTTTTTAAAATAGTCTCTAGTTCCTTTTTTCCCTGGAGTTATGCCTTGCCCCTTATATCTTCATAAGGAAACAGGCTACTTACTTTACTGGTCCCGGGAGTGAGTGACTGTCCATTCATACTGGGAATAAAGTAAGCAAGTGTTCACTAACTTGGGGATCTCACTGGAACTGGGTGTGGTTAAATTTGCTTCCCATCCCCAGTGGCTGCTGAGAAGAAAATTGAGCCTGTGCCTCCAGTAGTTCCCCTTGCCTTTTTTTCTTGGTCATGTCCAGTGTGGGCTGAAGTGCTGGGGAACTGGCTTTTGAAATGCATGGATAGACACAACATTGTTTGTTTTCTCTTGTGTGCAAGTTGCTGGAGCGTATTCAGCCTGTACCTGATCCTAGAACTGCAAACGGGTCTTGCCTTGGCTAGCAGTCCCATATCCTGTCTCCATGCCGATTTGCACATGGCCCATGGTGGGTGCCATTTCAACGGAGCCTTGCATGCCAGTTATCGGCACAAGGAGTGGCACAATCTCTCTGTGCAGCTGGCTGATTCCGCGTGCCTGGACATCGCAAAGAAACCAACAGCCCTCAGGCTGAAGGATGTATCTGTGTCCTACAAAAATTCCTTCTCCCTAGGGAACTCTGGGAACTGTAGTTCTGTGAAAGGGTGGGGTAGAGAGCTCTCTAGCCTAAGCTACTCTTTGGTTTTTATGTCTAGAGAATCTCTTCTGGTGAGGACCATTCCATCTTGACCCCCCTCCCCCCCAAGTGGTCCTTCTCCGGAGATTTACCACCTTATCTGTAAGAAATTCCCTGAGCTGGGTAGCCCAGGCTAGCCCAAACTCGTCAGATTTTGAAAGCTAAGCAGGGTTGGCCCTGGTTAGTGTTTGGATGGGAGACCGCCAAGGAAGTCTAGGATTGTGACGTGGTGACAGGCAGTGACAAAGCTTCTGAGCGTCTCTTGCCTTGAAAACCCATGAGGGGTCATCATAAGTTTGTTACGACTCCTTAGTGGTTTCTTCTAAGCAGAAGCTCACTGGATCAGGTCCAGCTAACCCAGTACTTCACAGTGGCCAGTCGGACGCCTTCAGGAAGCCCATAAGGAGGGTATGGAAGCAACTGTAATTGGGAAGTCAGAGGTACGCTGCCTCCGAACATAGAGGCTCCATTGAGCCATCCTGACTAACACCTTTGTCAGGCCCATCCTCTAATCATCTTCAGAAGTCCGTCTTCCTGGCTGTGTCTTTCCAAAGATCTGTGTGCTTTAATTCGGGAAGGGTGCATTTCTGAAGTCAAAAACGTTTTGCCCGTTGCTTATTTTTTAGTGACATGCAGGAGTTTTAATTGAAATTGACACAGTCCAGTTGCTTGCTTGGATTCCTGAACTGTAAGGTGAATCCTAAAGAGTGTAAAACGTAAGAGGGACAGTGTGTCAAATGGTTTCTTTAGCGCTTGCGGGTGCCAGCTTAAAGCTCTCTATGTTTGTGGTCTGGGGGGCATGCTCCCCCCCCTTCCTGTCATAATGTGCCCTGTTGCTCAGGATCATTAGAGAGAGCAAAAACAGCCCTCTAAGCAGGGCTTGTCCTAGATCAAACGAGCCGAGCCGCTGCCTCTGGGAACAAAATGTTCCTCTTAATTCGGCTTCTCCTTTCCTCTGTGGCCCTTTGCCGAAATGGTATTAGCTGCGCTTCCCTCGGCATGAGGCCTGGCGGGAAGTCTCCCGTTTGCATGTGGTGTAAGAGTTGCAAAGGCAGCAAAGGGCAGGGAGGAGAAAATCAATTTGGTTCTGCACGCAAGGTGGTAAACTCTGATAGTGCACCCTGAACAGCCCGTATGGTAAGTTCTTCACCCGTGGCATGGATCTCACTTTGAAACATTATGTACAGACTGTCCATCAGCTTGTGGGTTGCACTTCCAAAGGCCCCTTTTAACCCTCTTCTCATGTATCGGCCCTCTTGAGTCACAACTTTGCTGTCTCTGCTCCTGTCTTTGATATCTGAACACAACTTCGGGATCAGCCCAGAACTGCAAGTGAGTAAAAGCCCAGGTCTGCAACCTAAGATAATAGAATCATAGAATTGGATGCAATGCTCCCTCTAAGCTGCGGAGTCCTGTGAGCAAAAATTCTACTTTGTGAGCTGTCGGCATTAAAGTTGTGAGCAGGTGACTTGGCTACTGCATAAATTAGTTTGCTCTGGAGCCATCCTTCCTGAGCGAAGACAAAGAACTGTGAGACGGAGGCTGAAAAACTGTGAGCTAGCTCACTCTAACTCAGCTTAGAAGGAACACTGGTTGGAAGGGATCTCCAGGGTCATCTAGTCCAACCCCCTTGCGCAATGCACGGATTTCACTAATACCTTCCCCCCCCACACACAGCCAGTGACCCCTGTTCCATGCCCAGAAGATGACAAAGAACCCCCCCCAAAAAACCACCTGGATCCCTGGCCAAACTGGCCTGGAGAAAAATTGCTTTGTGACCCCAAAGTGGCAATCAGCATTTCCCTGGGCATTTCTTGAGTCACTTGGGAACTGAAGTATGTGTGAGGTATGGAATCGGAATCAGAATAGTTCAGTTTCCAACCTGCATCCCTTCCTGGGTATCAGTGATTTGGCTGGGGTTACTCTTGCAGAATATTTTTTGGGAGGCTGCAGAAACAAATACGAGGGCTTTACAAACAGCACCCCCCACAACAGTAAGCATTTTGTCTCAGGTGTTCCAGATAACTTCACCATCTGTGAACAAGAGTTCCTAGAGAGTGTGTGAAGGGTTAAGAGAGCCCCGCAACCGATCTTGGGAATGCTTCCCCTATATTGGGTCTGTTCTTTTCCCACCACAAAGGTTTCCACCCGGTGACTCTGGGCTGAATTATGTGGCTGTCAACGCTTCAAACTTTTGGCTCCCCAAGGAGGCTGAGCCACTCCTGTCTCCTCCCCAGTCGAGGGTCGTACCAGTCTCCTCCGTGGCGCAGCTGAATTGACAAGCGCCCTAGCTGTGCCCTGGTGCCACGCGGTGCATGCATGAACTGGAGGCTTTTATTCTGCCTGGGATCTTTCATAGCTGTGTGTGTGTGTGATATATATATATCTGACCAACCCCCCCTCCCACTGCCTCGTCTGCCCCCAGCCCCATGCAGAATCAATACAAGCCTTTCTTTTCACTCCATCCTCAAATGTGTGACTGCAATTGTGGCTTTGGAATTCTAGCCTGTCTCCAGCCTCTGGAATCTCCCTGCAAGAGAGAAACAGATTTGGCACAAAAGCACTGGGGGGGGGGGGAGGGGGGGGGGGGAAAAAACATCAAGCTGTGAACGCTGTTTAAAATGCTCAATAGGATGGAAAGTGCATCCAGTGTCCTCAGAGTGGTTCCTGCCCTGATCTGGATGTCCAGTCTTGTCAGATCTCAGAAGCTAAGTGGGGTCGACCCTGGTTGGTACTCAGGTGGGCGGCAACCAAGGAAGTCCAGGGTTGATACGCAGTGGGAGGCAACGGTTTTAACTATTCTGTAGGACTGAAGGCATCCAGTGTTGCTTTCTGCCCTGATCTGGGTGGCCCAGGCTCCTCCAATCTTGTCAGCTCTCGAAAGCTAAGCAGGGTCGGCCCTGGTTAATATTTGGATGGGAGACCACCAAGGAATTCCAGGGTTGCTGTGCAGAAGCAGGCAATGGCAAACCACCTCTGTTTGTCTCATGCTCTGCCCTGGATGGCCCAGGCTAGCTTGGATCTCACCAGATCTTGGAAGCTAAGCAGGGTCAGCCCTGGTTAGTACTTAGATGGGAGACCACCAAGGAATTCCAGGGTTGCTGTGCAGAAGCAGGCAATGGCAAACCACCTCTGTTTGTCTCATGCTCTGCCCTGGATGGCCCAGGCTAGCTTGGATCTCACCAGATCTTGGAAGCTAAGCAGGGTCAGCCCTGGTTAGTACTTAGATGGGAGACCACCAAGGAATTTCAGGGTTGCTACGCAGAGGCAGGCATTGGTGGCCGACCACCTCTGTTTGTCTCTTGGCCTGACCTGGGTGGCCCAGGCTAGGCTGATCTCATCAGATCTCAGAAGCTAAGCAGGGTTGGCCCTGGCCAGTATTTGGATGGGAGACCACCAAGGAATACCAGTGTCACTATGCAGAGGCAGGAAATGGCAAGTCACCTCTGAATGCCTGGTTGCCATAAGTCAGCTGTGACCTGACAGCAAAAAAAAGGTCATTCTCAAAGCACTTACAGTCCTTCCGGGTTCTTATCTCATGATGGGCAGTGGCTTTCCAAGGTCCTGAGGCTGAAGTCTTTCACATCACTGACTAACTGGCAGGGGTCATTTCCTGCAGGAGCGCAAAGGAGCGGAGCTCCGGGAGTAAAGAGCCCAGGGGGCGGGCACATGCAACAAGCCCCACCCCCTGCTCCCAGCAGCCCTGGGCCATGAGGAGCAAGAAGCCCTTTCCTTTCCTTTCCTTCTCTTTTCCCCCTCCCTCCCTCCTTCCTGCACAGATCTGCATGTCCGCCCCCCCCCGCCACCCCTCCAAACCCCACGCAGTCCAGTGGCACCTTTAAGGCCAAGTTTTATTCAGGTACAAGCTCTCCCTCCTCTGCTAGGGAAGATCTGCGCATCCCCCCCCCCAATAGCTAGCAATCCAAAACAGTCCAGTGGAGCCTGAGCAGTGGGTGTTGCCTTCTGACACATGTGGCATATGCAAATGAGTTATGCTAATGAGCTCCTGCACCTCTTTTTCTACGAAATGACCCCTGCTAACTGGTCCTTTTAACTGGAGATGCCGGGGATTGAACCTGGGACCTTCTGCATGCCAAGAAATTCCTCTGCTGTTCAGCCATGGCTCCCGTTGAACACCCGAAGCTGCCTTATACTGAATTATACCATTGGCTCATCCAGGTCGGTATTGCCTATTCTGATTGGCAGCAGCAAGCCAGAGTCTCAGATTAAACTCTTTCTCATCACCTACCGCCTGATCATTTTTGCTAGAGATGCTGGGGATTGAACCTGGGACTTTCTGTGTACCAAGCAGATGCTCTGCCACTGAGCCACAGCCTCCCATCTGCTGTCCACTTGTGTGGAGAAAGCAAAGGGTTAGAATTCTTTCTACTGAACCAAAATGACTTGCATGTCCGAATGAACTACGACTCTTCAGATGCCAAAGACAGAACTTCCTTGGAGCCTCAAGCACAGTGCTTTTTGATGGGATCGGTTCACATGGTTTGCTGTGACATTTGGCCAGTATTCCATCACACATCCATAAAGGATTCTAGCCAACAGTGTCATCTTATACAGTTACTTTGGTCTGAGACCATTTATGGAGGCACCTAGGAACAGGGGTCTCAGCTGATGATCTTGGCAAACACTGAGGTAGAGAAAGTAGACTTTTGAAAAAAGATAAATGTATTATACGATACTGGCCTTGAGACCATGGAAAGGACAGGTTATAGGAAAGAATTAAAATTTCCTGTGGGGGTGGGGTGGAGTGGGAGCAAACATAATTTCTCTGACCTTGATACAAACTTGTGACACCCACCCACCTCAGTTCTTGCGTCCATCCTGAATATAGTGTCTCACAAGTCAGTAAACAAAAATAATTACAGTATCAATGAGTTTGCAGGTAGGACACCCTAGTGAGATGTCCCCGTTCTGCCCCTCTCTGTCGGCTCTTTGGTGTGCGAGAACCTTCACTGCTTTTCTGGTGTCCTGCAGGTTGCCATGATAAAGCTGTCTTGCTGTATGAATACGTGGGGAAGAGAATAGTGGACCTACAGCATACGGAAGTCCCCGATGCCTACCGAGGGAGAGGGATAGCCAAACATCTGGCAAAGGTATGGCTTTCCAGGGGTATTTCTGGTGGTGGTGGTGGTGGTGGTGAAGTGCTTGCAGACTTATATTCAGAAGAAGAAGAGTTGGTTTGTATACCTCGCTTTTCTCTACCCTGGGGAGCCTTGAAGCAGCTTGCAATCACCTTCCCTTCCTCCCCCCACAACAGATGCCTTGTGAGATAGGTGGGGCTGAGAGAGTTCTGAGAGAACTGTGACTGGCCCAAGGTCGCCCAGCAGGCTTCCTGTGGAGGAGGAGAAAGAGTAGGGAATCAGGCCTGGTTCTCCAGATTAAGATCTGCCGCTCTTAACCACTACACCACACTGGCTCTCAGTAGTAGTAGTAGTAGTTGTTGATTTTGTTGATTTACATGCTCAGGATAGCATATATGGTTCTCCTTTCCTTCAGTGTGAGGTGGATGTGAGGGAGATGGTGAAGTGGATGTGAGCGAGAGAGCATGAGGTGGACGTGATGTGGGTGTGAAGGAAAGAGTGTGAGGTGGCTGTGTGGGAGATTGTTACTGGTCCTGGTTGCTCAAAAAGATTCATGGATGTACAGGGATATTCCTTAGTCCATCGTTCAGACAAGTTATTTACAGTGATATATATATATATATTTTTGAGTTTAGAAGACAAAGTTCCCCAGGCCAGATGTGGTGGGCAATCAGGAAAATCCCTGGAAGTATTATTATTATTAGGGTCCTAGTATTAGAAGGGCATGATTTGTATATGGGGCGGCACGCTTATATATGGTATGGGAAAGATAAAATCCATTCAAATTTTGGAAGACATGCATTAAGAGGAGCGCTGAATAAAATATGGAGCAATATAAAAGATATCTTTTATAGGAAAACTCCAAGATGGGTCTCCCCCATAGAAGCATCATTAATAACAATAAGTAAGAAAGAAAGGTATCAAACCTTGTTATATAAAAATAAAAAACTAAAAACAGAAGAAAAATTACTACAAGAAAATAATCTCCTGGTGGGAACAGATAATGTTACAAGACAGATATAAAAAGGATATGTTAAGAGGTTTCGAAGATCAAAATAACGAACTGGATAAGATTTGGTTGTCCTCAAATGACAAATTAATACAGAAGCTTTATAGATTCTTGCTGGATGATTATGAACAAGATGAAACAATTAAAACTATAACGATTTCATGGATGAAGTATGTAGGAGAGAATATAGAATTTGATCGATGGTCAAAAATTTGGAAATCTGTTAAATATATGAGAGCCATTTCATACAAAGAAAATGTATACAAAATGTTCCACAGGTGGTATTGGTCCCCGGACAAAATAGCTAAATGTTATTCTGGATATTCCAACCAATGTTGGAAGTGCAAAGCGAATATAGGGACTTTTTATCATATGTGGTGGAAATGTAGTAAAATACAAGGCTATTGGAAAATGGTGCGGAAGATAATTCAAGAAATTTAGAAAAAAACCTAGCATTAAAACCCGAAATATATTTGTTGAATATAATTCCAAATTGTAATGTACAAGAATCATACTTAATATCCTATATAATAACCGCTGCTCGTTTGTTACTCGCAAAAAATTGGAAATCTGACATAATATCTTCTAGAGAAGAATTAACACTTAAATTACTAGAGTTGGCACAAATGGATGATTTGAGTTTGATGCTTCAAATAAAAATGAAAAAGTACATGCTAAGAGGTGGTTAAGGGTGTATAAATGGATAGAAGATTTAACAATTGTTTAAGACTCTATTTTATATGTAAGATGTAAAGTTGGAATGTAAGATTTGTAAAACTGAAAATAAAAAGTTTTTAAAAAAAGGAAAATCCCTGGAAGGACCAGGTGCCACAGCATACTATCCAACATCTCACTGATGAAAATAGGGGCCTGGCTGTCACACCCCTGTTCTCATGCCAAAGATCATGGCCCAAACTCCCTCTCCGTGGTACACATTGTAGAAAGCTCTGCTCGTGTCTTTGTGGACTCCTTAGCACCCTCTTTTCATTGCTTTAAAAACTAAGATGATGTTTGTTCGGTGTAACGATACACAGAGAGAAAAACAATAATTGTTTGAGAGTATGGTCTCACGGAGATTCTTAAATGTAAGGATGTGTCACCGGCAACAAAGATCAAGATAATTCATACCATAGTATTCCCTATTACTATGTATGGGTGTGAAAGCTGGACAATGACGAAAGCTGCCAGGAAGAAAGCTGATTCATTTGAAATGTGGTGTTGAAGGAGAGTTTTACAGAGACTGTGGACCTTTAAAAAGGTAAATGAGTGGGTCCTAGATCAAGTCAAGCCTGAACTCTCCCAAGAAACTAAAAGGACTAAACTGAAGCTATCAGTAGGGATGGGCATGAACCTTGTCACAAACCTAATTTTGTGATGAATGGTGCCAGTTCGTGGTTTACGAACCAGAGGTTTGTGCCCATCCACAATTCTCCATGTGATTTCGGGGGTCCGTGGGGTCCATGGTGGGAAGAAGAAGAAGAGATTGGATTTATACCCCGCCCTTCACTACCTGAAGGAATCTCAGAGCAGTTTACAATCTCCTTTCCTTTCCCTTCCCCTCCCCTCAACATTCTCCCCATGAGGTAGGTGGGGCTAGGAGAGCTCTCTCTCGAGAACTGCTCGTGACAGAACAGCTCTGAAATAACTTGTGACTGACCCAAGGTCACACCAGCAGCTGCACATGGAGGGGTAGGGAATCAAACCCTGTTCTCCCAGATTAGAGCCCATGCTCCTAACCACTGCACCAAACTGGAAGGGGGGGGGAGAAACAGATGGCAAGCCATTTAAACAGAACATTCCCTTTAAATGGCTTTTGCAAGCAGGTGCTGCATCCAAGCAGTGAGTTCACCACTTTCATGGAGCCACTACAAGCAGAAACGAGGGCCCCCCTTCTGTTCTGCTGGCTTCAGGGAGCCACCCCCAGAAGAAAGGAGGGAGGTTTCCCTGAACCTCACTAACTGAATCGGTTAGTAAAACAGGGAGGATGGTGGTTTGAGTGACCTCCAGGTGTCATTTCCTGCGGGAGGGCACAGGAGCGGAGCTCCGGCAGTAAGGAGCCCAGGGGGCGGGCACATGCAACAAGCCCTGCCCCCTGCTCCCAGCAGCCCTTAGTTGGGCCACGAGGAGCAAGAAGAAGCAGCCAGGTAAGTTGCAGAGCCACCCACCGGCCCACCTTCAGGTACAAGCTCTCCCTCCTCTGCGAGGACAGATCTGCATGTCCCCCTCCCCCAATAGCTGTCAATCCAAAACAGTCCAGTGGAGCCTGAGTGGTGGGTGTTGCCTTCTGACACACTTCCAGTGATGTCAGGGGGTGTGGCATATGCAAATATGTTAATGAGCTCCTGCACCTCTTTTTCTACGAAATGACCCCTGGTGACCTCACAAACTGGGATGAACTTCCATTTTCTCAGTTTGTGCCCATCCTTATTTATCATACTCTGCTCACATTATGAGAAGACAAGAGTCACTGGAAAAGATGATAATGTTAGGAAAAGTTGAAGGCAGCAGGAAAAGATGAAGACCCACCATGAGATGGATTGGCTCAATCAAGGAAGCCACGGCCGTATTTGCAAAACCTGAGCAAAGCTGTTAATGATAGGATGCTTTGGAGGACATTAACGCATAAGGTCAGCATAGGTTAACATAAGAGAAGCCAATGTTAGATCGGGCCAATGGCCCACCCAGTCCAACACTCTGTCACACAGTGGCCAAAAATACCAGCTGCCACCAGGAGATCCAGCAGTGGGGCCAGGACACTTGAAGCCCTCCCACTGTTGCCCCCCCCCAACTTGGAAGCAACTTGACTCCAGAAGGGGCCAGCTGTACATGGCACAGTGCCCTAGCATTCATGCGTGTGCACTTACAGCTGCGTGCACTAGAGATTAGAGGTTTCCATTCTCTGATCAAAAATGTCCTGCATGATGGGGGAGGGGAACAGAGGAGGGTACAGTGAAGTTATGACCCAAACTCCCTCTCCGTGGTACACGTTGTAGAAAGCTCTGCACCTCCACCTCCAATGTCTGCACCTCCACGAGGAGTCGGTTGCTGAAAAGAGGAAATGATGTCATCACAGAGAAGAACCATGAAGGTGTCACCGTGCCAGAGAATTTACCACCAGGAGTTGACTCCTTGGTGCCCCTACGTGAATCGATATGGGAGGGACCCTTGACCAAAAGCTCTTGGGAATCTTGAACGCTCAACAGTCACATTGGACTCTGGAGGCAGTCATGACGGTGGGCTACTGTCCCTAGTAGGAGGAGCTTGGGTACCCAGCAGGCAATTGCCAAGAGTCTGGGGGTGTCTGAGCCAACGGAGTGGGCCAAGACCCTCATATATCCTCTGTGGCCCCTTTCAAAAAGGCTCCCAGATATACTATATTCGTTGCACTGTTTATTTGTGGGCATTATGCTTTTTTCTGATTTTTTTTTTTAATCCAGATTTATTGCATTGCTAGTTGTACACATTAAGCCCGGAGTCCCCAAACTTTTCAAACCTGCAGGCACCTTTGACACAGAGTGTTGGGAACCAGTGTTCAGAACATAAGAACATAAGAGAAGCCAATGTTGGATCAGGCCAATGGCCCATCTAGTCCAATGGAGGTTGCACCATTGATTTATACAGGGGCATCATGATAATGGCTGATTTGTTTTCAATTCCCTTTGTTTTCAGGTCCCTCTGAGCTGAGTCACTGTGAGCTAGCTCAGTTTTTTAGCCTCCAGTTCACACATTTTTGTCTTATCTCAGGAAGGATGGCTCCAGAGTAAGTAAACTGCTCGCTCACAACTTTAATGCCAGTAGCTCACAAAGTAGAATTTTTGCTCAGAAGACTCCGCTGCTTAGAGGGAGCATTGGTGGGAACAAACCACAAAATGGCTGCCATGGAAGGCAGAGTCAACGCAAAACATCAGGGAATGAGGTGATGCAGGACTCTAATACTAACTCTTAACATTTCAGGTGGAAGTCCTGTTTAACAGGATTCCTTGTTAAATGAACATGTTGTTCCAAAGTATTTTCTTGCTTATACACAGCTGACCTTCAGTCATACAGGAAAGACCCTGGTGCTTTGGTGGCAGTTGCTGCCGAAGCAATTTATGGGGGGGGGGGGGAATCCTACACTGCCAATGCGAAGCCTCTATCCTGGCCTTCCCTTGAGACTAACCCAGAAACTCCAGGTAATCCAGAATGTGGCAGCGTAAGTCCTCATGGCAACGCCAGGCTTTTGGTTGAGGACAGCATCGGTTTTCCATCATAGCCGGCATCCTCTTTTCTTCCATTCTGCCCATGTCAGCCTCCTCCTTACTCTGCTCACGAGGTAGAAGAACAGCCCAGAGACATAGTTCCCTCTAAGCTGCGCTAGGAGGTGCTGGCGCACAAAATTTTAACAGACAGAGCAGGGATTTCTGCTTCTGCTCACAAGGAATTTTTCCTTCCATTTGAAAAAATGGAGGATGGGGCACCTCCTTCTAGGGCCCATAGAACTGGACCCCCTGGTCCAATCTTTTTGAAACTGGGAGGGGGGGTGAGGAGAGGCACCAGAAGCTATGCTGCAAATTTGTTGCCTCTATCTAAAAAAAACCGCCCGAGTCCTGAGCCCCAAAAGCTCCAGATCGATTCCCCATTATAGCCTGTGGGGCCCATTGACTATAATTGTCCCCATGGGCTACAATGGAACCGGAGAAAATGATTTTTTTTTGTGCACCCCTATTATGCTTTTCAGTATGATTTGTAAGCTGCCTTGAGTCACAGGGAAAAGTGGGATATACCTATTTGAATAAATAAGTAGTTTAGACAGGTGGATAACATGTAAGCAACTTCCTGTTTGTTAGGTTAGGCTGGGTTCTGACAGTGTAATATATAGTGGAAATGGGTGAGTAGACCTGTTCTCCAGAGGCCAAGTCTACCAATATAGTGGACTGGGGTGGGTAGACCTCCGGAGACCAGGTCTATCTATAAAGTGGAAAGGGGTGGGTGAAATTCGACTTGATTCTATTTTCTCTTATAATGTTTAATGTATTATTTAAATATAGTTTAAAATAATTCATTCAGAGATTTTTACAAGGTTATGGAAATAATCTTCTAAAAACCTACTTAACATGACAGCTAAGTGTAGACTCACTCACAACTTTAATGCTACTAGTTTTTTTTCGCTCATGAGGTAGAATTTCTGCTCAAAACACTGTGGAGTTTAGAGGGAACATTGCCCAGAGAAGGTTTTGGATTAGATTATGGATGCCATCTGGAGACTATTAAATTAGGATTACTTGATTGTTGATGTTAGTATGAACATTGCCCAGAGAAGGTTTTGGATTAGATTATGGATGCCATCTGGAGACTATTAAATTAGGATTAATTGATTGTTGATGTTAGTATGTAATCTTATATTGTTTTTAACCTGAGCCTTGTGTACTCAGGGATTGGGCAATGCAGAAACTTAATAATAATAATAATAATAATAATAATAATAATAATAATAATAATAAACACTTGGTGGGCACCAGGGAAACTTTTGGGGGCACTGTGGTCCCCTGGGGCACCATGTTGGGAACCCCTGCATTAAATTGTTCTAATGAGTTGGTTTTTAAAGTTTTGTAATCTGCCTGGAGTCTCGGTGAGAAAGATGGACTATAAATTAAAGAAATAAATAAATGCGTACAGAGGTGCCAAGGACTGAGCTGAGCCCTGAACGATGACATTGCGTGCAACTGGTCCTTCTATTTTAGGCAAGGCATCACCAGGGGAAGGGGGGAATGCAAAAACAGGAACAAGGGTTTACCTGGTAACAGAACATAGGGACTGCCTCCGGTAAACAGGGCCTTTGTGGTGAATGCAGTAACCAGGAAAGGTGAAGAAAGCCAGAAGTGTTCCTGGGGTGGGGTAGGGAAGGCCATATGTCCAATTAAACCCTGCTCTAATAATTCTGGCTGAGGGCCAGTGTCTCTTCCCTGCTTGCCGCCGCAGCCGTTTCTTCTGTGCGTTCTGCTGTCCTGAAAGCTCTGCTTGGTCTTCGGAAGCAGTTGGCAGTGCCGTCTGAGTAGAGTTACAGCCTTCTAAGCCCCTTGGACTCGGGAGGGAGTCACTCTGCTCAGGACAGCTCTGTAAGCTGATTTTGGGGCATGGGGCGCAGGGGCTGTGAGGGAATGCAGCATTGGGGTTAGGGCTGCCAGGTCTGATTCAGGAAATATCTGGGGACTTTGGGGTGGAGCCAGGAGCTAGGACGTGACATCACTTTTGTGATGTCACATCCTGTGATTTCACTTCGAGGTCAAAAACCCCCCCCCCATCCAGAAGGTTTCTGTGATTCCATGGTAAGAGCTTGGGCTTCTAACACAGTGGTTGCTCTCAACTCATTCCGCTAGGGCTGTGTCCCCGGGGGGGGGGGGGGTTTGCCTGCTCTAGGGTCCCCCAACCCACCAGCCCAGATCCGGCCACCAGGGGGAACTCTGCCCCCAAAGTGCCTGAATTGGGCCGACGTGCCTGGCATGATGACATCACCCGGAGGTGTTGTCATCACGCTGGGCACATCATCGGGGGACACTCTAGCACTCAACCTTAAAACTCTATGGTACCATAGAGTTTTAAGACCGAATGCTAGAGCATCCCTTGATGACGTGTCAGGTGCGATGATGTCACTTTCGGGTGACATCATTGTGGCATGCGCACGTGAGACTCCCGGACATGGAGCTTCCTCTCCCCCCCCCCCCCGCTGGATGCCAGGTAGGGACCTGGCAACCCTATTCTCCACCCAAGCCACACACACCGGTACCATTTAGGGTTGGCAGATGAGGCTGACAGGCTGGTGGGGGACTTTCCAGGAGCCTCCCGGAGAGGAGAGGGAAGAAGCACAATTGAACTCCAAAGGGAGTTCTGGCCATCACATTTCAAGGGACGGCGTTCCTTTTAAATGCCTTCCCTCCATTTGGAAACAGTGGAGGATGGGGGCACCTTCTTTTGGGGCTCATAGAATTGGACCCCCGTCCAGTCTTTTTGAAACGGGGTTTTTTTAAGAGAGGCACCAGATGCTATGCTGAAAATTTGATGCCTCTACCTCAACCTGCCCCCCCCAAGCCCCAGATACCCATGGATTGATTCTCCATTATACCGTATGGGGACTGGTCTCCATAGGGTATAATGGAGTGCCCAGTGGACATTTCCACCCCTCCCACTTTCTGATAATCCTGAAACAGGGGGAGGGCCTCCAAACCAGGGGATCCCCTGCCCCCCAACTGCGGATTGGCAACCCTAATTGGGGTGCAGCTCAATTGCATGTCTGACTACATAGAACTGGAAGGAATCTCCAGGGTCATCTAGTCCAACCCACTGCACAATGCAGGAAATCCCCTCCCACACCCCCAGTGACCAATGTTCCCTCTAAGCTGTGGAGTCTTGTGAGCAAAAATCCTACTTTGTGAGCTATGGGCATTAAAGTTGTGAGCGAGCCATTAGGTTGCTGCATAAATTAGTTTGCTTTGAGGCCATCCTTCCTGAGCTAAGGCAAAAATCTGTGAGCTGGAGGCTAAAAAACTGTGAGCTAGCTCACACCAACTCAGCTTAGAGGGAACGCTGCCATTGACCCCTGCTCTATGCCCAGAAGAGGGCAAAAAAAAAAAAAAACCTCCAGGAATCCCAGCCAAACTGGCCTGGAGAACAGTTGCTTCCTGAATCCAAAGTGGTGATCAGCATTTCACTGGGCATGTAAGAAAGGGCCACGAGAACTAAGCAATGGCTCATCCCTTCCTGCCCTCCCTCTCATGAGCTGCCGAAGTTCGCAGAATCCGCATTGCTGTCAGAGGGACATCTAGCTCTCTGCCTAAAAACCTTCAGAGCCCACCACCTCTTGAGGAAGCCATTGACATCATTTACAAAAATAACGTTGGTCCCCCCTCCCCCCAGAAAGGGTGACTGGAGATAATTTGAGTAGCTGCAAAGTTAAGCATGGGAGTAAAGAAGAGCCTTCATTGGCTTTTGGGGGGATGAGATTGCCAACTTTTTAATTTTTTGCCTGATTATGCTCCAGTGTCTGTCTGGCCTGCAGAAAAGAAGCTAGGTTTATATTCTTATACGGTTATTTTCCCCATTCAGGAGGAGTGTAGGAAAGATTTTTGTACTGATATCAGAATCAGAGATCAGATCCCCTGGAGAAAATGGCTGCTTTGGAGGATAGACTCTATGGCAGGGGTGTCAAACATGTGGCCAGGGGCCAGATCAGGCCCCCGGAGGGCTTCTATCAGGCCCACAGTGGAATTGACTGTCTTCTGCTGCTTCTTTCAGTTCTGCTGGATACACACCTGAACAGCATACTGAAGATTGCAACAGCACAGACATTTTGATGCAATAATTCAGAGCAATAGGTGTCAGTTATCAGACACTGTTAAATAAACAAAATATTGTAAGAGTGCTAATGTTTAAGCATGCTTTTATTTTAAGTAAAAAAGACCCATTTGTGTTTGTGTCCTTTATAAAGTTTATATCTCCGTTACCTGGCATTACATTTTATGACACACGTGGCCTGGCCCAACAAGGTCTCATTTATGTCAGATCTGGTCCTCGAAACAAATGAGTTTGACACCCCTGCTCTTTGGCATTGTACCTCATTGAGATCCCTTTCCGTCCCCAAATCCTGCCTCTCCGGCAATGCTCCCTTTAAGCAGTGGAGTCATGTGAACAAAAATTCTACTTTGTGAGCTACTGGCATTACAGTTGTGTGCAAGCGATTTGGCTACTGCATAAATTAGTTTGCCCTGGAGTCATCCTTCCTGAGCTGAGACAAAAACGAATGAGCTGGAGGCTAAAAAGCTGTGAGCTAGCTCACACTAATTCAGCTTAGAGGGAACACTGCTCCCCCAGCCCCCGATCTCCAGGAAATTCCCAACCTGGTGTTGGCTGCCCAACAACTATGATGGTTGTGTAAGAGGAAATACCACCGGGTGAATGTTTAACTATGAAATTGTGTGTTTAATAAACATCTACGACATCCAGGCAAAACTTTGAATGTCACAATTAAAAAAAAATCCATCTAGATTGATTTGGGGCCTGGCTCACTCCTGAGCACTGTAGACTAACTTAGCAAAACTGGCTGAAACTGAGAGCAGTTTGTCCCTGCTGACTTGCAATGCTGGGAACAGCCATAAAGTGACTGTGGAAGATGCAATTAAGAGACAGCAAGAATGACCGACAAATACCTCTGGCTTTGTTGAAAGGCTTTAAGCCAAGCTGGAAATACAGAACCCTCAGTATATGTTTATGCCTTCAGATATCTAGGGTCATCTTTCAGTTTTGAAGGGGAGACATGTAATTTCGGACTGTTGATTTGTTTGTACCCAATTCACAAGGGCTGCTCTTAAGTCCTAACCTCCCCTTGGGCCTGATAGGGTTGGGAAATGCCTGTTGATCTGGGGGTGGAGCCTGAGGAGGGCGGGTTTTGGGAAGGGGAGGGACCTCAGCAGGGTATAATGCCACAGAGTCCGCCCTCTGAAGCAGCCATTTCCTCCAGGGTAACTGGTGGGTTCTAGCCTGCAGATCATTTGTAATTTTGGGAGATTTCCAGCCCCCACCTGGAGATTGTCAACCCTAGGCATGCATCTGAATTTTCCCCTCAGTGTCTGTGTATTAACTTAGCTAAAAGATCACGCTCCTATGGTCAAACATAGAAGAAGGTCAAAGGAAGAAAAACCTGCCCTTTATGAATCAGTGGCCTCTATTGGCTATGTTGTTCAGGGCAGCTCGAGACCCAGTTTGGTGTAGGAGAGCCAGGAGATCACAGACCCTAATCTGGGAGAACCAGGTTTGATTCCCCACTCCTCCACATGCAGCTGCTGGTGTGACCTTGGGTCAGTCAGAAGTTCTTTCAGAGCTGTTCTCTTAAGAGCAGTTCTCAAGTAGGGTTGCCAAGTCTTACCTGCTGTTGGAGCGGGGGACTCCTGGCTTCTTCCTGGGGCACACGCGTGCCGCGACCACGTCACCCGGAAGTGACGCAACCACGCCAGGCACGCTGGGGGCGGGGCCATGACCATCGAGGGAAAAGCATAGAGTTTTCCCTCGGATGACCGTGGCCCCGCCCCCAGCGTGCCCGGCATGGTTGCGTCACTTCCGGGTGACGTGCACGTCGGGTGCTTTGGGGGTGGTGTTCCCCCCGGGGTCCGATCCGCCAGCAGCGGGGAACGGGCCTCTGGGGCGGGGGTTTCCCTGCCCCCCGGGGGGACTTGGCAAGCCTATTCTCTAGAGAGCTCTCTCAGCCCCACTTACCTCACAGGGTGTCTGTTGTGGGGAGGGGAAGGGAAAGGAGATTGTTAGCCACTCTGAGACTCCTTCGGGTAGTGAAGGGCGGGGTATAAATCCAATCTCTTCTTCTCTTCTCCCTATTTTGGGGGGGGGGGTTGGTGCCCCCTGAACTGAATTTGGGGGTGGAGAAGGGAGAGAAGCCATCCTGCTGTTTCTTTTTCTCTCAGTCTGGTATTAATCCTGCCCTCTGCAACAGACAGAGTGGAGATGAGGACAGTTTTCAGTGTCCTTTGTCTGTGTGAGGCCGTGATCAGGGAGCACAGCGAGGGGGGGGGGCTTTGGTTAAGGAAGAGGGCGTTCACTTGTCATTCTTAGGAATGCCACCTTCAGTATCTGCATCACAATATCTGAATCACACTCTGAGCAAAAGCAGCTTTAATCAGTCTCTCCTGGACACGTTATTCCGTTGAGAGGGGGAAACAGGTGTGCCCGGAGGTTGCGTATTAATCCTCATTTTTTTAGCAATGCACAGCCACTTCCTTGAGGTCTATTACCTTAGCAAGGACATTTTGAAACATTAATTTCA
>NW_015173700.1:330943-340426 GCF_001447785.1 Gekko japonicus | reverse complement strand
CCAGAATACTTACTTTGTTCTAGAATTCCAAATACACTGGCAACATTTTTTAAAAAGCTACTGATTGTGGTTGCAATCAATGCTCCCTCTAAGCTGTGGAGTCTTGTCAGCAGAAATGCTACTTTGTGAGCTCCTGGCATTAAAGTTGTGAGCGAGTGATTTGGCTACTGAATAAATTAGTTTGCTCTGGAGCCTTCCTTCCTGAGCGAAGACAAAAATGTGTGAACTGGAGGCTAAAAAACTGTGAGCTAGCTCACACTGACTCAGTTTAGAGGGAACACTGGTTGCAATCCATCTTCCCTTCAAGCAAACCTGCATGACTTCCCTGTTTTATTTAATGAAAACATTTATTAGTTGCCTTTCTTCCTAAAGGAGTTCAAGACGGCTTAAAAGCCTAGGCATATTCTCATTTCCAGGTTTAGGTCTGTGTATTCTTATTTTTTAAAAGATATTTATTCCCCTGTTTTCTCCCCAAGGGGGGACCCAAAGCAGATCACAAATGCTCCCATTTTATCCTCGCAACCACCCCGTGCGATAAGTTGGGCTGAGGAAAAATAAGTGGCCCAAGTTCACCCAGCTGGTTTCTGTGGCAGAGTGAGGGTTCGAACTGGGCTTTCCCAGATTCAAGTCTGGTGTTCTGACACTGTGCTCTCTAGACTAGGGGTGTCAAGCATGCGGCCCGGGGGGGCGGACGAGGCCCCCGGAGGGCTTCTATCAGGCCCATAGTGGAACTGGCTGTCGTCTGCATCTTCTTCCAGTTCTGCTGCTGCTGTGTCATCGTAGGTTTGCAGCTTACAGAAACACACCTGAACAGCATCCTCAAGATTACAGTAGCGCAGATATTTTGATGCAATAATTCAGAGCAAGAGGTGTCAGTTATCAAACACTGTTAATATTGCAAGAGTGCTACTGTTTTTATTTTAAGTTTTAAAAAACCCTGTTTGTGTTTGTGTCCTTTATAAAGTTTATATCTCCGCTACCTGGCATTACATCTTATGACACACATGGCCCGGCCCAACAAGGTCTTATTTATGTCAGATCCGGCCCTCGTAACAAATGAGTTCAACACCCCTGCTCTTGACAGCAGTGTTGGAAATCTGGAGACCAAAGGCAAAAGCTATTTTCTTCTACATGGCAAACACAGATGTGTAGTGTCAGGATGTTGGCTGGGAGGGAAAAGGCTAACACTGCAGGATGCTGACGGCAACGTTTCCTTTGTGTTTTCCAGGCAGCCTTGGATTTTGTGGTGGAAGAGGACTTGAAAGCTCACCTGACGTGTTGGTACATCCAGAAATACGTCAAGGAGAACCCGCTGCCTCAATATCTGGAACATTTGCAGTCGTAATGGAGGAAACCCATCGTAGAGCCCTGATGGCTCAGACACTCGATAGCCTGTTCCCCGACTTTCCAACAACAGCCTTTGATCTTGCGCTGGTTCCGGGCCCCCAGTTGTGTGGCCCTTGCTCAAAATTCTTATTTTTTGTAAGGACGCAACGTGCGACCGACCGCTTGATGCTTCCATCCGCCTCTGGTTCTTCCAGTGCTTTTTGGCTGACCTGGAATTGCAGTGTTTACTCTGGCCTCCTCCTTGGAAGAAACCATCAGGTGTAGGAAACGTGGCTTGAGGCAGCAGTGGCGGGAGAGCTGAGCTCCTTCTGTGCAGCCCTTGACCAACTGGATTGCTGTCTTTTGTTCTTCCTCTCAAATGAGTGAAGTGTTTAGGAATGCCATCTAAGAAACGTGGCACTGATGAACTTGTCAACACCAAACACAGCTGGAAGGGTCTGGATCCCACGCTTGTGAGGGAGCAGGGATGGTCTTTTGATATGTGGGCCGCTCCTGGGCCACGTTTTGATATAGTAAGAGGGAGATAATTCTAACCGGATAGAATAAACCTGGGTAGGACCTGGGGGTGGAATGAGTTTCAGTGCCATCAGCATGATGTTTAAGAGGTGGTGTCATCTGGACCTGTGGCATAGTTCTTGTTATCTGCCCTAGTCCCAGTAGCTGCCTGACAGAAGCAAAAAAAAAAAGGGGGGGGGTTAATCTATTGATCCAGTTGGGTGGAAAACGTAAACGCTGCTGTGTGTCTGAGAAGGAAAAGAATCTGGTGCAGTGTGTATTTTGGGGGTTGGTTTTGGTGGGAACCCCATGTTCTTATCAAGTGGAGGATATGGCTTGTTGTGGGGAGAAGCAATAACAGACCCAAGCGTTGGGGTGGGGGCTGAGGAGGGAAAGAAGGAAGGAAACGGTGAAGGCAAACTTTGAGGGAAACGAATTCTGAGCAGTGAGCAATAGAAAAGCCCTGACGTTCTCGAGAACCGCTTCATGGGTCTCAAAGGAAAACGGGCTGAGGAGAAAGGGAGAGAGGGACCAGAAGGCTAGGAATTACACATTATAAGCTGCCCCCTCCCACAGGGTAACCAGGACTTGTTGTCTGAACTCAGCTGGGTCTTCTGACTCCTCAAGCTAAGCAACGTGTGAAGGTATTCTTGTGTGGTTTAACCCAAGCTTCACTTCTTGAGGTGTGTGCGTGTGTGGCAAGTCTCCTGTGGATACACACCATCTTATTCTAGGCCAGCCTTTCTGCCCACTGTCTCTCCCTCCCCCCATTTCCTATAATGCTGTCCCCAGAATGGAGGCCGATACGCAGAAATGAGGAGACTTCCAGAGAGGCCCTGATTGTCCTGCAGAACACACTAGGCCCAGGTTGCCACGGCAATTGCAAACTGGGGTGGGCCCTACAGCGGCTCCAGACGTGTCGAACCGCTGCTTCCTCTCCCCAACCTGGATCCATGCCTTCAGGAGATTTGGTGGAACTCTGGGACTAGGTCCTCGGTCAAGACGCTCACATTGATTAGAAGTTCGGGCTGCCGTGTTTGTGCTCCTGTTATTATCAGCAATAAGACTGTTCCGTCTCATTAGAACTGGCTCTTGGCTGTTTTGAAGTTTGTCAGGGATGTTCCGTCCTCTCACACATCCCTCCTGTCTTTCCGGAGCGGAAAAAACCTGCAGTCTTCCAAGCCAGCTTCCAATTATGCCTGTGTGGATTGTTGCCCTGTCCAGCAAGGCATAGAGGGCAAAATCGATCATTGTACAACTAAGAAAACATGAAGGCCTTGTAGATCTGTGGCTGCCAGTTTTCTTTCCTTCCTGTCCCCGTAAGGTGCTGCTTGTACCTGGAATACATTCTGTGGGTGCCTTTCAAAAGAATAAGATCTTTGTCCCGGTGCTTTTATACACACACCTGACCTGTCTGTTGGGTTGCCGGATACAAGGAACCCACAGAAGAGTCACAGTGTGTTTGATGCAGGAGGTCATTGCTCTGGGTGATGAATGTTCCAGGGTGGGAGGCGCTGGCCCTTTGTCTAACTTTGGGTGAAGTTTGGCGAGATCGAGGGGAGACAAACCCGGCCTTAAAGACCTGCTCTGTTTTATGTTATTGCTGCAACTTTTGTGCTGAGGTGCTACAACAGTCTCTGATCCCACAGAGATGTTTTCTGATCATAATTTAACGATGGCCACAGAGTTTACTGCTGTACCCATATCCTCTTGGTTCTCTGTGATTCAGTTATGTCGACGAACAATTCTTCCCTCCCTGTCATGGCGAGGGGCTCAATAACCCGCCCCTTACTATGGAAGAAATCCCCTAAGTCAACTGTGATGGAAAGCTCTGCCTCCACCTGCCCTGTGTGTGTGTTTTTTAAGTTGCTCATCTCTGGGATAATAAGGGTGGTCTTTGCAGCTCGAGAAGACCCGGACCACTCTGATTTTGCGGCTGGGATTATCGATAATTTAAAAAGCCCTCCAACAGATGGATTTTAAGGCACAATGTCTGTGCCAAAAAGCCAGGTGGGCCAACAATACAGCTTCCAAGTCCATCAAATGTAACATTTCTACTAGGCTGTTCTCTCCAGTGTTGGTTTCTCCCCCTCCCTACTCAATGTGGATTTATTTTAATTTCTTTCCTCCCTCTTTCTGATTCTGTTGTGGTTAAATAATGTGCCTTTCCTACTCAGGACTCATTTTAAAAATACAACTAACTGGTGGGGTTTTTTTGTGTGTCTAACACGATCCTTTCTTGTGAACCGTATTCTTAATTAAAACTGACCTTATTGCATGGAATTCAATAAAAGGTGTGGCAAAATCAATCTGCCTAGGCTCGGCTGCTTGTGTTTGGCAAAGGGAGGGGGGAAATCCCTGTTGCTGAGGGGTTTACTTACCTCCAGGAATGTGTTTCCAAATATCTAATCCAAAGCAGAAGATGGTTTAATAGTAATTCTCCTTTCCACTTTGGAGTGTCTGAACAGGGCAAGGGTTGTGTACCTTTAAAAAAAAATGTTCTGCATGGTTCCATGGCTGTTGAGTGGGACAGTTGTAGAGAGCCCCTGGACATGATGTGATGGAAACTGTTAAAAGTTTTTAGCTGGCTCTAAACCTCCTCCCCAAAACCAGTACATACAGAGGAGGAGGAGGAGGAGTTGGATTTATATCCCCCCCCCTTCACTTGGAGCCTCAGAGCGGCTTACAGTCTCCTTCCATTCCTCTCCCCACAACCGATAGCCTATGAGGCAGGTGGGGCTGAGAGAGCACTTTCAAGAACTGCTCTTGAGACAACAGCTCTGAGAGAACTGTGACTGACCGAAGGTCATATCAGCAGCTGCATGTGGAGGAGGAGTGGGGAATCAAACCTGGTTCTCCAGATGAGAGTCCGCCGCTCTTAACCACTACACCAAACTGGCTCAAACAGGGCAAGGAGGTTAATGAAAGTGAAAGAGTGGCTCATCTTGAGTGGAAATCAGTCATGGCTCCTAATTCCTGGCCTCAGTGACTTCAGCCGACAGATTCCATGATGTTGCTTCCCTGCTTCCCGGTGTTATTTTAAAAATGCTTGTCCTGCCAGTGGCTGTAAGGTAGGACCCTACTTTGTAATTTTGCATCGTTTAACGTTAGCACTTGTGCTTTGCTTCAGTTCCGTTTTCAGATTTCCGTTTGGTTCCTTATTTATATAGTCAGACTAGAAATAATGTTCCAGAGGGTCACGGCATTTGGTCTGCAGTCAAACAGTTAGATTTGAGTGCAGTAGCACCATAGAGACCAACAAGAGTTTCAGGGTAGAAGCTTTTGTGAGTCAAAACTTCCTTTGTGTCTCATGACTCGTGTCTGAGGAAAGGAGCTTTGATTCTTGAAAGCTCATACCCTGAATTCTCGTTGGTCTCTAAGGTGCTACTGGACTCAAATTTAACGATAAGTAATAGCATAGATTGAAGGACAAAGAAGAAGGGGATGGCAAAGGATGAGATGGTTAAACAGCGTTATCAAGGCAACGAACATGAAATTAAGCAAACTTTGGTGCACGACGGAAGACAGGAGGGCCTGGAGTGATGTGATCCATGGAGTCACGAAGAGTCGGACTTGACTGTGCGACTGAACAACAACAACAACATGTAAATTAATAAACCTCCAGTCCAAAGCAAAGGAGCATGTTGACATCAGATTAGCAGAAAATTACTGAGAATGGGATTTGCCAGCAGATGGAATGTCCAGTAGATGGAAAATTAAAAGGTGGCAATGTGCGCAAATCTAGCAATTTATTATTTCTTCAGCGCAAATTTAGCCATTGATTTATTTCTTCAAATTTATATCCCACCTCCCCGCAAGCAGGCTCAGGGCGGCTAACAACAATAAATTATACAAGATATAATAAATAATTAAAACAATCAAGCAATTAAAAATAGCTTAAAATGGCAGGTGATATAGTAAAAGATAGCAGAATTAGAGGCTCCAATTATGTTAAGTAATTAATATTCAACAACAGCAGTGCAGCACACAGTAAAAAGTAGCAAAGAATAACAAAAAACAACTGTGAGCTGAATTTCCCACAAAGGGGACTTCATCAAAGTGAAATGCATCTATTGTCTGGAATAGATCTATCCATATAATCCATCATAGGAAAATGCAGAAGCCAAAGAATAAATATACAAGATAAATATCCAAAAAGTCCAACACTTTTCCTAGGTAATTTTTCCAGTGTTTCAGACTTCTGGTCCTTCCTCAGGATCAAAGAAAACTACTACTCAGAGTCTCATTCAATCTCCTTTTAAGATAATCAGAAATATACCCAACCTACGTCATCCTTGAAATCCAAAACAATATTGAGGTGCTTTATAAATTTAAATGGGTAACCAATGCCTGGAGGCACTTGGGGATTTTCATCCCTATCCACTTAAAAGACCTGCTGCAATACAACTATGGCATAATTTATAAAACAATCAAACTCAAACTAGGAAAGTGGCATCAAGTATTTTTTTCGTGGTCATTTTACTGAAATTTATTTTTCTGTTCCGTACGCTACCAATACACATCCCCCTACGTGACATTAAAATATTGCAGAATAGTCTTTTACAATTTCTTTGGGAGCACAAAAAAAGTAGGATTAGCTTCTATACTCTTCGCAAGTCAGCTAAAGATGGGGGTACCGGTTTCCCAGACCTGTTATTATACCATGATGCAGCTCAGCTTACGAATCTGTTCAAAATTCTTCATCCTGACATGGCACCAGACTGGATTTTAATTGAATGAACTGTCTCTGATTCTCGGACCCTGCAAGAACTAATGTGGAATCAAAAACAAGACAGGCCTAAATCTCTAATTCAAAATCCCTTCTTACAATGCACCTTGGCAGTCTGGGAGAGATATTGCAACAAATTGGCCCCTGTAATATCCCCGTTGTCAACCTTTATAAAGCAACGCTGGTTCCCACCAGCTATCTCAGACAATTCTTTTGACAATTGGAAACGTATGGGGTTAAGAAGACTAATAGATATCGCCTCTAAGGGGCATATCCTTAACAAAAACACTCTAGAAGACAAAGGCCATGATAATATCCTCTGGTACCAATATTTACAACTTCGCAATTGTTTACATAGTAAACTGATGCGTGATAGGCTTAAAGCAAACCTCACAGTATTCGAAGTATTGATCAAAAATCCCCAGGGAAACTTTAAGAAATACATATCACTGCTATATTAAATGTTATTATCAGCAACTGACAACAACCTTCCCTTTTATACCACGTATTGGAGCAAGGATTGTTCCCAACCACTTTCCCCAGTCCAATGGGGTAAAGTATGGAGCTCCTCTATTTTCCGGGCAAAAAGCATATCAATTTGCACTCAATACTTCAAAGTAATCACTAGGTTGTATTTAACCCCTCAAAAACTGAGCTACATTGAAAAAGGTGCCTCACCATATTGCTGGAGAGGATGCCAAGAACTAGGCACCTATAAACATTGCTGGTGGGATTGTAGCGTTATAAGAAACTTTTGGAAATCGGTTGTAAAACAAATTTACGACATAACTAATCTAGAGATCCCGATGGAAATGGAACCCTTAATACTAAACCATTGGCCAAAAGCTATACGACTTAGTCATAGGCTTCAATTAATAGAAATACTCTGTGCAGCTGCCCGTGCAGTTATAGCTAGATTTTGGAAGAATGACAAAAGACTTACTATATCTGATTAGTTTTTGAAAATTCAGGTATATTGTATAATGGACAAGCTAGCAGATTCTATGTCACCAGGAGATTCCGATTGGTATAACTCGAATTTTGTTAAAATTTGGTTTCCAGTTCTTGAATATTTCGCTTCACATAAGGAATTTGAACATATTCGTGAAGCCATCAATATTGTATATTAATACTGGTTCTAGATGCTACATGAGTTACACCCTTTTTTTCTTTCCCCAACTAAAGGTTGTATTACTATATTAATAACTGTTCTATGTTACAAATTCCATAACTGTTTTTTGCTATTTGTTACATCAACTGTTTTATGTTATAAGACATGTATGTCTGCGATTATTCTCTGTTATAGGCTCCAAGGACGTCTGTACAAGGTGGATGTTAATACTTTTGCGCTATGCTTGTAGTTTACATCGGTCACGAATGTATTTGATTATTAAATACAATAAAGCTTATAAAAATGAAAAAAAGATAATGCTCCTTAGCTATAATCAGCACCCCTAAAGTCTGCTTCAATGTATCAGGACCAAAAACATGCCTCCATTTGGTCCACAGCAGCCTTTAGGGGTGCTGATTAGTTGCCCAATGCTGAAGCAATAGAAAAGCATTATCTGGGTTGCCAGTTTTACAGTGCTAAAGTGGAACAATTGTCCCCCCAGGCCCTTTGCGAAGAGTTGAGAGTCTGACTCCAAAAGGATAAGATAGATTCAGGTGGGTAGCCGTGTTGGTCTGAAGCAGTAGAACAAAGTTTGAGTCCAGTGGCACCTTTAAGACCAATTAAGTTTTATTCAAGGGGTTAAGCGTTTGTGTGCATGCACACTTCTTCAGATACAGAATCTGAATCAAATACAGTACCCGAAGAAGGGTGCCTGCTCACGGAATCTTATACCTTGAATAACACTTTGTTGGTCTTAAAGCTGCCGCTGGACTCACTTTGTTCCAAAAGGAGAACTTAAGAGTGACCCCAATGACCTTAGCTCAGGGGGGCTGTGCTTTCCCCGAGAAGTCCATCCACTGCAATCAAATGAGAAGTGACTGCAGAGGGAATTCAAGGGCGTCAGGCTCAGACATAGTCACAGGCTTGCAATCCAGAGAACACGCTTGCTCGGGAGCAAAGCCCCCCCCTCGTATCCCCCAAGTGGACGCGTGACTGCAGCTGAGCAGCAAAAAGCGATTCTCGAGTGAAGGTAGAACAGACGGTGCTGCACTGCGCGGGGCCTGATTGGCCAGCCTCGATAGGGAGGGGCGGGACTAAAGTATCTCGCTCTTTCTCTGTGCCAGCTCGGCCACGCACGTGGCCCGCAAACGGTGCCGCATGGCGTTTTACCCTTTCTGGGAATTGTAGTCCTTTTCACGTCCCTTCGCGATGTACCTTTACCTCTACTGAAACTACATTTCCCATAAGGTCGCGAGGCAGCGGAGAGCCAGGGTCCCGCTGTGTGACCCCCTCCTCTCCTCATCCATTTATTTATTGGAGTTTAACCGCCCTCCTCCCCCTCCCCCGCCAAAGCAGGGCTGTTTACAATAATCCATAATACCGGATTAAAATAAAAAAATAAGAACAAAATAATTCCCCGCAAAACACTCTGGGGCTTGTGGTTCGAGCGCGACGCGGAAACCTTTTCCCGTTCCGACTTCCGCGCGGCGCGCCCGCCCTCCCGGCCGGGGACTACCTTTCCCGTCAGGCCCCGGGGCTCCTCCCGCGGTACCAATGCCTCTCCTCACAGCTCTTCCCCCCACCCCGCCCCTCACCACTTTTGGCGGAGACATTTGCGAAGCGAGTCTCTCCAAGATGGCGGCCTGGGGAAGGAGGCGCGCGGGGCCCGGCAGCTCCAGCGGAGGAGGCAGGGAGAGGTGAGCGGCGGGAGGCCCCGGCCTGCCCTGCCCTGCGGCCCTTGTCCCGGGAAGGCGGCGGGGCGGCCTCTGGGGTCGGGTGGGAAGACCCAGGCCCGTGGAGT
>NW_015173700.1:306517-330805 GCF_001447785.1 Gekko japonicus | reverse complement strand
TCGTGGTGATGGGGGTAGCAGGAGCTGAGGGAGGGATGGGGAGAGGAGCTTTGGAGGGGGGTCGTTTGGCTGGCCCTGAGTTCAAATCCAGCCTATGTTGGGGGTGGGGGGGTTATGGGATTCTAGAGGTGGGACTAGGGGTCGGGAGAGGGGATGTCATCGATATGCTTTGGGGTCATAGGCTGGGGGGGCCTGGATTAGTCCTGAACACTAGAGTTAGAAGGGACCTCCAGGGTCATCTAGTCTAACCCCCTGCACAATGCAGGGAATTTACAACAACCTTCCCCCCCCCAGTGACCCCTCCTCCATGCCCAGACGATGGGCCCCCCCCACCCCTGCATAATGGAGCGTGGAAGAAGAAAACTGTTGAGAGAATGTATGTGTTGACACATCTCTATGTGTTTGTGTGTGTGTGTGTGTGTGTCAAGCAGTAGGAATGAGGCCGGCGAGTTGGGAGGGTGCAGGGAGGTGGGGGCAAGCCGCTTGGGGTCCCGATGTGCGCGAAAAACAGGGCATAACTAAAGGTAGCAGATAAGAATATGAGCTTTAGCCTGCCCAAGGGCAGGAAAGGAGTTGAGCTGCAGTGGGGATGCTGAGAGTCCCCGCCGGAGGCAGGAGATGGGGGACAGTGAAATGGGGGGGGGGGGGGGGGGAAAGTTTCAGGATGGTTATCTGGGAGGGGGGCAGGGGACAGGTGGTGGGCTTGCAGACAGAGAAGAGGAAGGTCAGAGGAGAGGTGGTTGGTGACCTAGGAGTTGGCCTTCGCCTGGAAGGCATTGGTTTGAAGCTTGCGCCCCATAAATGCCGGGCAGAATCCAGCTGTGTCATAGTTCTGGGAGCGGAGAGTGCCGACCAGCTGGCTGGAGGGTAAGTTTCCTCGCTGGAATGGGGAAAGAGAGGGGAAGCAGGCGAAGGAAGGTTAGTTTAAAACTGGAGTGTTACTTAGAGGAGGCTTCGTTTCACGTTTCCCAGATGTTAGCCGGAGAGGTGGCGAGAGAGGTGCTGTTGCAAATGTTCTTGGATGCTCTCGTGATCTATTTTTGCAGGCCTGTAAATACTCCCCCCAAAGCCCTCTGAAGTGACCTCTTTGCGCCCAGCCGTTAGTAGTGGCTGAGTGATTTGTGTTTTTAGGGTGTTGATGCATTGTTGGGGATTTGGAAGGGGTGGAGATGGAACAGAAGCGACCCCTGGTCGCTGTTGCCTTTGACATTGGGGATGCTTTAGGCCATCAAATCCGTAGAAAGTGCGATAAGAAGGGGCAAGTTATAATGTGTCTGCAGAATTCTGTTCATGTACCCTGCTCTCTCTCTCCCAGTGAAATGATTTACATTAAAACTTCTGGGAGTTAAATTCTGAAGTTCTTGGCATGGAGTATTGCACCTTCAGTTCTGCATTAGCTAGCTTCCAAACCCATTGGTATGTACAGAACAATGTTCTTCTTTGGGAACTGCACCTAACTTTACTTTTGTTTTTGCACCCTCATTCAAAGTTTATGAGAAGCTTCTGTAATTTTTTATTGTTGCATTATTTTCCATGGACACCGTGAAGGCATAATTTCTACTGCTTTTTAGGTAGACCTAAAGTAGGAAGCCATGGTTAGTATTTATCATAAGGAAATGTCAGTAGTGGTGCAGATGTTTGTAATACAGTGTATGCTATCTAATAACTGGGGCCTATAACAGACGTTCAGCATTATCTTTGTTTCCATAAGCACAGCGGGTGGTGGGAGTAGCTCTTAACTTGCATGCAGCTGACCCAGCAGTGTGGTGTATTCAGATGCTTTTCTGACTGAAAATCTCTTCAGTTGCACTGTGTGATGGTTTCTCCCCACTGGGAAGTTGGGAATGCTCATTTGGGGCTTCGGTTATCCTCTTCCTGGCAACACTTGTGTATCTTTGGATGCCAGAAATGGAGCTCGGCGGAAGAAGAGATCCAGTATTCATCAGATGACCACTGAGTTTGTGCATCTTGCGTGGCAGATACAGTTCACTTCGTTCTTTGCTACATGACCAGGTTCCCACTGCAAAGAGCCAGATTTCTCATCAACAGAGAGCTTCAGAAACTGCTTTATGGTGTTTGGGGGCTGCAAGTCTAAACGGCACTGTTTCTGAAGTGAGACACAGTGTCAGGAGAGTAATGTATGAATAAAACATTGTCTAAAAATGGGGCCAGCACCTCAAAGCATCCCGAAGTATGTACTCTGGTCATTTGACAGTCTGTGGTCAAATATTTCACTGAACTAAGGATTCTCTTATGAAAGCGGGAGGGGTGTTGTAATCATCAATCTGATAATGGAACTAATACAAGCAATCAGGTTTCAAGTATGTGTTGCTGTTGGGCCTGTTAAAAAGCGTTTACTCAATACATGTCGAAATAAGCATGTTATAATCAAATCATACTTTATTTAGAGCAGTGGAAAGTTTTCCAGCTGTACTTATTCTGGCGAACCCACCTCCCAGGGCCAGCCTTGTTGACTGTTGGTGGCCTAGCTGACCGGAAGACATTAGTTGGTAGACCTGGTTGTCAATGGTAAAGAAATTGACGCATCTGATATAAATGAGAATTTGGGTGACCAGTGAAGGGGTCTGTCTTGGGATATGGTTCTCCTTCCGAGGATCTCAGTGAAACAGATTCAGAGAATTGGTGGTCTCTTCCCCAAAGAGCCGGAGCTGAATGTATGTCCGGGTTTCTGTGCACTGGCCAAGAGCTTAAAGAACAGAATGTCAGAGCTGACTTGGACGTCACAGGAAGACCCATGCAACAAGGCTGTCTTTGAAATGCTGGCTTGACATCTGCAAGTATTTTCGGCACTTTTATGACTTCTGCACGTCATGATTGGCTAGCAAACTGGACCGGAAGTGCCGTTTCCCTGCGCTGCTTTCAATATCCATGAGAGCCAAGAATTAGGGGAGCGAGTCCCTGGTTAAGTTTCATTTTATCCCTGAACTTAACAGTTGGGTTTCGTCAGGACGTGATCTTTGGACCTCAGTTCCTGCATCCATGATGCGACTTGCCTTATAGCAGGGGTCCCCAACCTTTTTGAGCCTGTGGGCACTGCTGGGATTCTGACACAAGGGGGTGGGGGCAGCCACAAAACAGTCACCGTGGGAGGTGATGCCACCCGCAGAGGAAGCCCAAGTGGAGGGGGCAAGAGGAGTAGTTTTTAAAAAGAGGAGTGAAAGAGAGTAAGGCCCACGCTGTGGTGGCAGCTGCCACTGTAACAGCGTGATTTTAATTTGCACAGCCGATCAGATCTCCAGTGGCCAGTCAGAAGCCCTGCTGGACAACAGCCCCATCTGGCCACATTGTTGGGGTCCAGGAAAGGTGTCTTGCAGGTGCCGTGGTGCCCATGGGCACCATGTTGGGGACCCCTGCCCTATAGGGTTGTGGCAAGTGTATGACATGGCTTTGAGCATTCAGAACTGCTATATAAATACTAAGTATTATTGGTACCACTTTAATCTCCGCTCCCTGAAGGAGGAGTGTCCGCCGTTGTCTGATTTAGCCACTAAAATCCAGATTCCTGCCCTAGCTTCTCTTTAAGGTTAACATGCTCGTAACAGTCTGGCCAAAAATGTCGGGCCGTGTTGTTCGGTTTGTAGAAGAAACGGCAGGGTAAAGCTTGAGCACGGATTCCAAGCAAAGGTTTTCCCTGTGTTCATTCCCTCACATGAAATGTCATTCGCTTGATCCGCTGTGCTGAGTTTTCAAGTTCGGCAAACTTCTTAACGGTGAAAGTTCCTTTTCCTCAGGTCTGAACTTGTGCCCTTTGAAGTGGAGTGAGAAGTCTACGCCTGTGCCTGTTCACATTTGCTCCCTCTCTGAGTCCCCCCCCCCCCGAAGTTTCACGCCAGTGGCCTGATGTTACTGGGTGGTGGATGGCAGCCTGTAGAGTGATGCTCTGGGAAAATTTTCCCGCTGCTCTTTGGCGCCGATCTGCGGTCCCCGCCTGGCTGCTGCAGCTCTGTTGGACCATGTAGCATTGCCATAGGTCACGTTGAGACATAATGGAGTTTCAGCTGGATCTCGAGTTATACAAGGAGGTCATGCTACTTATTATTATTAAATTCAACATAAAATATGGGGAGGGGCCTTACGTGTTTTGAGGAGGGGCTGTGGCTCAGTGGCAGAGCATCTGCTTTGCACGGAGAAGGTTCCTGGTTCAGTACTTGGTATCTCTTGTTAAAAGAATCAGGTAGTAGGCAGTAGGAAAGCCCTCGATCCGAGTCCCTTGGAAAGCAGCTGCTGAGTAGGCAATACTGACCTTGCCAGGGGTCTGATTCAGTATAAGGCAGCTTCGTGTGTTTGTGTGGCTATGCCAAGGTTTGGTTGTAACTTGGATTTCAGGCAGAGTGAGCAAATCCCGTAGTGGTGTGGAGGTATGTTGATACAGAATGCTAAAGAGCCAGCTTGGTGTAGTGGTTAAGTGCACGGACTAATCTGGGAGAACCGGGTTTGGTTCCCTACTCCTCCACTTGCAGCTGCTGGATGACCTTGGGCAAGCCATAGTTCTGTCAGAGCTGTTCTCTCAAGGGCAGTTCTGGAAAGAGCTCTCTCAACCCCACTTACCTCACAGGGTGTCTTTTGTGGGGAGGGGAAGGGAAAGGTGTTTGTAAGCCACTCTGAAACTCTGAGTGAAGGGCGGGATATAAATCCAATCTCCTCCTCCTCCTCTTCTTCTTCAACTGCGGTTCATGTGCCCCGTAGCATTTGCACCATGTGAGGCAAATTGCAAGACAAACAATGGGGGGGGGGCGTAGTAGTTTGTCTGCCAGAACTTAGTCTGACACTGAGGTTTCCGATTCCCACTCTGCCGTGGATGCAAGCTGGGTGACCTTGGGCCAGCTGCACGCTCTTGGACTAACCTACCTCACAGGGCTTGTTGTGAGGGTAAAATGGAGGCAAGGAGAACAATGGCGGCTGCTTGGGTCCCCACTGGGGAGAAAGGCAGGGAGTAAGTTAATTAGAAAATAAAAACCTGCTTCCCAGTGGCCCGCTGCCCCCTTCTTCATATGTCTACGGTCCTCTTAAATCTCCTTTTCAATGAACAGAGCTCTAAATTTGTCCATTTGGAAGTGGTTTACCAAAAAGCCTTTGCCAACGCTTGTGAGCGTATGTTGAAAGAGCACAGTGTGAGCATATATGAATTTATCAGTGCTGCTGGCCAATTAAAGGAGAACTGTAGGTGATTGATTACCTTTTAGCTGATCAATGAATTAAATGTAAATAAATTTGCACATTAACACCCCAATGTATGTGCATTTTTTGAGACTCTGAAGGAAATGCAAAATTAGTTTTTGGCACGCTAAGCTGATGCCATCACTTATTTTTAGACAGCAAGGCTATTGTTAATATTTTCCTTTCTCACTTTCCCACATTAGCACACATAGGCATTGGGTCTTCCGTTATGTGGATCTCCCATTAGTGACTCCCCTGGTTTAGAATGTATTCTCACAGCCAAGCTACAGTAAGAACAATTAAAACTTGCAGCCTTGACATACAGGTATGCATTTGTGCAAAGCATCTGTATCGTTTTTTTCCTAAGCACCTGGAATACATGTGTGTGCATGTTCCATGTACATATTTGTAGGTGCACACGCAAGTAAATAAAGCCGGGGACTCTTCAGTCGTAGATTCTCAGCTGCTATGGGACACTCTTCCCGCCAGCCCTGCCTCATGCCGCCCCCCCCCCCAGCTCTTTTGAGGGTGTGAGGGGACACTGGAGCTCCCGCAGCCTGACATTGCACAGTGCTTTAGTTCTGACCGGTGTCGGCCAGTGTCTAATTTGCCCTATTTGGGCAAATTGATTGAGAAGGCGGTGGCGACACAGCTACAGGGCTTTCTGGATGATGCTTCTGTCCTTGATCCATTCCAGTCCGGCTTTCGCCCAGGGCATGGGACGGAGACAGTGCTGGTTGCCCTTACTGACAACCTCCGCAGGCATCTGGATCGAGGTGGCGTGGCGGCACTGTTGTTGTTAGATCTGTTGGCCACGTTTGACACGGTCGACCATCAGTTGCTGACCCGCCGCCTCACCGCCGTGGGGATACAGGGGCTCGCTCTTCAATGGCTTGCCCCTTTTCTCCAAGGTCGGGGACAGAGGGAGGCGATAGGGGAACAGCAGTCCCAGAGGCATCCACTTGAATGTGGTGTGCCTCAGGGGGCAGTGCTTTCCCCGATGTTTAACATATACATGTGCCCCCTTGCCCAGATTGCCAGGAGGTATCGGCTGGGTTGCCATCAATATGCAGATGACACCCAGCTCTATCTGATGTTGGGCGGTCAGTTGGGCTCCGACCCAGAAGATCTGAACCGGGCATTACAGGCCATGGCTGGGTGGCTCAGGCTGAGCCGGCTGAAACTAAACCCAGCAAAGATGGAGGTCCTGTGCTTGAGTAGGCCCGGTTTGGGGTTGGGGGTCCCTCTCCTGACCTTCGATGGGACGCCTCTGGTGCCAGCGTCAGAGGTTAGGAGTTTGGAAGTGCTCCTGGATCCCTCCTTAACTATGGAGGCCCGGGTGGCAGCCACTGCCAGATTGGCATTTTACCACCTTAGGCTGGTTCGGCAGTTGGTTCCTTTCCTCGACTGTGATGACCTGGCTACAGTGATCCACGCGACGGTCACCTCGAGGTTAGACTGCTGCAACGCTCTCTACACGGGGCTGCCTTTGTTGCAGATCTGGAAGCTACAGTTAGTGCAGAATGCTGTGGCTAGGCTGTTGATGGGTCTCCCCAAGTGGGAACACATCCAGCCTGGGCTGAAAGCGCTGCACTGGCTGCCAATAGCACAACGGATCCGTTTCAAAGTGCTGGTACTTACCTTTAAAGCCCTATATGGTCAGGGTCCGACCTACCTGAGGGACCGCCTTTCCCCACACATACCCCCACGAGCACTTCGGTCTGGAACGCAACATCGCCTGGTGATTCCAGGCCCCAGGGAGGCAAGGCTTGCCGTGGCCAGGGCCAGATCCTTTTCATTGGTGGCTCCTACCTGGTGGAACGAGCTCCCGGAGGAGATCAGGGCCCTGCGGGACCTTCTGCAGTTCCGCAGGGCCTGTAAGACGGAGCTCTTCCGCCAGGCTTTTACGTACGGGCCGCCGCTGCCACCACCACAAACGGCGTGGGTAACAACGGGGCAAGGGGGGACGGTCCCTGGAAGATCTGCCAGGATACTGCGTGGCACCATATACCAACTGGTTGTACATCAACTACAGGACAACACCACCTTTATGAAAGACAGATACTATCTTGTAATTTTATTCGGTGACCATCTTGTTTCTTACTGAGCACCTTATTTGTGTTGATAATTACTGTTTTTATGTTTTTATGCATGGGCACTTGTTGCTCCTTGTAAGCTGCCCTGAGCCCGCTTTCGAGAAGGGCGGGATATAAATGCTAAAATAAATAAATTTAAAAAATAAAATAAATAGACATGTAAAACAGCCAATGTTCAGTATTATTTAGCAATCTGGCTAGTTGTATACCAAAACTTCAGCTTTCTGGAAGGGGGTAGAAGTTTTTCGACAACCATGGGGAACGTCAAATGGTGAGTGCATTTGAACCACGTATATTTTTTAATTGCTAATAGTCTCTCCGGGTTTCCCCACAGACGTCTCAGGATCCTTGTCTGTGCCTCTGTTTAGGCATAGAGGTCGTTCCCCCCCCCCCTTTCTCGCCACACCGCTAAGGTTTGCATTCTCCCACCAAGTGCCGGTTTGATGCAAACACAAGATGCTAAACAGGACTTTGTGCAGCACAAAGCTCCCCTTTGTGTTTTTTTTTCTGGGGGGGGGTTAAAAGGTTGCCCCAAAGCTTTGTCCCGTCCTGTCACTAACAAAGGTGGTCTTCGGCATTGCTTGAGCTCCAGATAAAGCACTCCCCTGACACAGCAACTTTGAAACAGTGCGAAATTGATTATCAACACTCTCTGTCTTCCAAAGTGTGTAATGCTAGGAGGGTTTTTGAGGAGGTCGGAAGGGCCCATGTGACGGAATGCAATAGCTGCTGGCTCTCGGTTGAGTCCCACCCCCAAAGAACCCCACAGAACTTGCATGGTTTGTCATCCAATGGATACCTCTGGGGGGGGGGGAACCCCTCTGGTTCCGCCTTCCCAGAGCAATGTCAGTGACACGGCTCCTCGGGTGCCGTCGTGCTTTAGCCCTTCCATATCTTAAAATTACATTTTGCATGGAGATTCCCTGGTGGCGAAAATAAAAATGCCAATAAAAAGAGAGGATGGCCTAGCTCTAGTCTTTGGATTGGTATTTGTTGCTTTCTGGCACAGTTGCCCTTTTTCTTTCCATAGGATTGAGGAAGAAAGTTTAAAAGTGTGTGTGTGTGTGAGAAGTACACGTAAAGAAAGTTTGGAAATGCAAGAATATTGGAGGAGGGGTAGTCGAGAGAGTGGTTTCTGTGCTCCTTATCCTTTGCATCTGTTCCTGATTTTCACAGACTCCTCTCCCTATCTGCCCTTGTGCCTGAGGTCATCTCACAAAGTGAGTCTTGAAATTCCACAGCCTGTGTAAATATAAATCCATTCTGAGCACAGGCTTTCAGTGTCTTCAGCGCAGGAAACTTAGGAGGTTCACAGGCGATAATGCAGACAGGCTTAGCCGAGAGGAATGCTGATTGGTGAGTCTCCAAGTCCAATTCTTGCCTTTCTTTCCCACAGGATTGCCTTGTCTGCCACGGACTGTTACATAGTTCATGAAATCTACAATGGGGAAAATGCTCAGGACCAGTTTGAATACGAGCTGGAGCAGGCCTTGGAGGCCCAGTACAAATACATCGTGATCGAGCCCACGCGCATTGGGGACGAGACGGCCCGCTGGATCACCGTCGGCAACTGCCTGCACAAGACAGCCGTGCTGGCGGGCACCGCCTGCCTCTTCACCCCGCTGGTCCTTCCTGCAGATTATTCCCACTACATCTCCTTGCCCGCCGGCGTGTTGAGCATAGCCTGCTGCACCCTCTATGGGATCTCCTGGCAATTCGACCCCTGCTGCAAGTACCAGGTCGAGTACAACGCCTATAAACTCTCCCGCTTGCCCCTGCATACGCTCACCTCCTCCACTCCTGTGGTTCTGGTGAGGAAGGACGACCTCCACAGAAAGAGACTGCATAACACGATAGCCCTGGCTGCCCTGGTGTACTGTGTAAAGAAGATTTATGAACTCTATGCCGTATGATTGTGCAGTCGGGGAAAGGAGGAACCCACAAAAGACACGAAAGAAAGCGTATTAAAAAAAAGGCTCCCACAGTTAACGATTGATTCCCTCCCCCCCTTCTTGGTGGGCACCTGGGGAAGCGGTTTGGTTTATACCACTTGTTATTTTTTAAAGAAACAAAATAAAAATAACATGTCACTGGTCGGTGCAGCAAACGGGGGGAACGTTCAGTCTTCTCTTATGCCCGGACGTGAATCTGCTGTGAAGCAGAGCACCGTGGGAGCCGAAGTCGATCATGGAATGTCAATGAACGGAAACGATGCGTAGGAAGGGGGGGGGTTGTGAGCTTTTTCTTTTCTCTCTCTCTTTTTTTGAGAAACCTTTAAGTATATTGTTTAATTGTATTCTACAGAACCAGCTCGAAGTTCACTGACCATTAAAGGATGAGAATTTCAAAAAAAAAAGTTCTTGCTTTTTTTGGGGTGCCAAGGCTGCTCTCGGAAAAAAAGCATTTAGGAATGCTTCGGCTGACAGAAGTTTTGAGAGCACAGAGCTAGAGGGTGGGACTTGTCCTGGACTGAAATGAGGGCAGCTGGGCTTGGGACTGTAGCCTTCCTGTATGGTATCTAGCAGTGCTGTTGAATTATCAAGAGAAGCCCCTTTATATGCTCAAAAAGACCCCAAAGGTTCCCTGTGTTGGGACTGCTGGAATATTGAAGTAAACTCTGAGCGGCTCACCTGCCTTCCCACCCAAGAGTGAATCCTTGCAAGGCAGGAACCAGAAGGTGCAAAAGGAGAGAGACTTCCCACACTTACTAGGCTTCGACCGAGGTTGAGCCTGCGGAGAATAACTCTCCCCCGTCATGAATTACTTAAATGGCAAATTTCAGTTAGCTTCCAGCTGAGGTGGCAACAGCCACTGTTATGTGACCTTTCCCCAAGTTCACTTTTGCTCTGAATACCAAACCAGCTGTTTGCAGTCCGAAAGCTTGTGGAGCATCGTCAAGGACAGCCAGATTCGAGCCCAGTAGTGCCTCAGAGACCAATAAGGTTTTGGGGGTAGGAGCTTTCGAGAGTCAAGGCTCTTTCTGTCAGAGAAGGGAGCCGGGACTCTGGGAAGCTCTCCCCCCCCCCCCCCAAAAACTTTGTTGGTCTTGTTGGTCTTTAAGGCACTACTGGAATCAAATCTAGGTGTTTTACTGTAGACCAACATGGGGGGCCTTCTGAAAGTATCACTGTCATGATTTGGGCTGTGCCACCAGAGGCCTACTAGGCCCAAGGAGCCTGGCTTAGCAGTAGGTGAGGCTGGGCCTACAACTCCCAGAAGCCCCTGGGAGGTTTTGGAGCCAAAATGGACCAATAGGAAAAGAGGAGGGCTTGGAATAAAGGTTCTGGAGCAGCAGGAAGAGTTGTTCTTTCTTCCAGAGGGCAGAGCCAGAAGAAAGGCTGCTGCAGGGGGAAAACCCTCATCCTGAGGGAGGGGTGAGTAGTGTAAGGCCACTTGAGATAGTGAGCTAGGGACAGTATACTTAGATGCGTTAGGGCATTTGATTTATTTTCTTTTCACCCACTTACTGTGATTATTCTGCACCTTGTTGTTTGACCTCCATAAAATAAACCTTTTCCTTGTTTTACTCTGCCTGGTCCTCATGCCTGTTATTCGGCCTAAAGGGAGGTCTGAAGGTCTTGGGAGGGTACTCGGCCTTCTCAAGAGAACCTAAATCCAGAGTGGTGGCAGCGTCAGATGACACCCCACCTGAGCCGTAACATGGTGGCTATAGCGGTGGGATGAACTAATTTTGGACCCTGGTGAGGCAGAGTGTTATTTGGCCTTGGCAGAGAGAGAGATTTTTATTTTTTTTATTTTTTTTGCTTTTGGGCTTAAGGAAGCCCCATTGTTTGAAGGTGCCTGCAAGACCAAGTAAGGGTCTGGTAAAGTGTGGTGAAAAGGTTTTCTTTACGTTCTAGCTGTCGGGTCAACTGGATAGTGAGGCAGAGTTAGATAGTGCATGTTCCTCCGATCTGGGACATGCCTGTTGCTAGACGCAAGACCTGAGTAGGGGCTGTAGGTCTCATGTCAATGGAGGACACGGAGAAAGCAATGGCATCCCTGAGTGAAGAGACCTTGCGTCTCCAGCTGCAACTTAAGCAGGCTGGGATTGAGTTAGAGAAGGCAAGGCTGCAGAAAAGGGAGAGAGAAACTGCAGCTAGGCTGGAGATAGAAAGAGAAAGGCAGAAAGAGACTGCAGCGAAGATGGAATTAGAGCGAGAGAGAATGAGACTGGCACATGAATTGGAGATGGCTAAGCTAGAAAAGGGCCAACCTCTTACAGATGCCATGGTGAAAGAGGACCATAGGAAGTACCCCTGGTTCAAGGAAGGAGAAGACATTGAGGCCTTCCTGCAGAACTTTGAACAAGTCTGTATTGATTACAAGGTTCCCCCAGAACTGTATATGGAAAAGCTGAGACCGCAGTTGAGTGGTGTCCCAGCTTCAGTGTCTGGGCAGATGGAAGGTGAAGAGAGAACAGACTACAAGCTGTTTAAGCAGAGAGTGAGAGAGAGGGTGGGGTTCACCAAGGAAGGGGCCCGAAAGCGCTTCAGAGAGATCAGACTTGATGAGAAAGAGTCCTACCAAGAGTTAGTACACAGACTGGGAAAAGCCTATGACTTGTGGGTGGAGGTCGCTGATGCCAAGACCCTGGCTGACGTCAAGGCCCTGATGTGCATTGATTGGTTCCTGACTCTTCTTCCTGAGTACATTAGGTGCCCCCTGGTGGACAAGAGCCCTAATACCCTCCAAAAGGCAGGACAGTGGGCAGAGCGACTGGCTGAAGCCTACGGAGGGCGGAAGAACCGCACTAATCTGGACTGGCATAAGAGGGAGTTCCCTAAGTCCCCTCCCCAACCCAGGAAACAGCCAGAAATAAAGGGACCGCCATCCCAGGAGCAGCAACCTGTATCCTTGAGTGTTGGGGAGAAGTCACCAACAGCGGAGACGAAAGCACCCAGGTGTTTTTCATGCAACGAGTTGGGACACCTTAGGAAGCAGTGCCCGAAGGCAAGTACCCCCTCATACCACATGATTCCAGTGGGCCCCCACCCCACCCCTCCTGAGTTCAATTCAGAATGGATTCCTTGGCGCTACCGCATGGAAGTCACTGTGGACGGGCGTGGTGTTGCAGCCTGGCGAGACACTGGCTCCCTGTTGACCACCATCCACCGCTCTCTTGTGGATCCTAAATACCTCATCCCAGGTGAGAAAAGATGGGTGCGGCGCCTGCAGGATGCCAAAGGGATTGCTCACCCAGTGGCACGGATACCTATAGAATATGAAGGCTGGAGTGGATCGTGGAAGGTAGCGGTGCATGATTATACCCCGGTAGCCATGTTTGTGGGGGAAGCTTTGGTGGAGCAGATGACTGTGGAATCCAGAGTCCATGTACCTGAGATGGCAGAAAAGCAGGCCAATCCAGAGGACGATGTCTACCTGCAGTTCTTACAGGACTTTGAAAATGTTCCTGAGCAACCCAGCCGGCAAATCGATGTCTACCAGCAGTTCTTAAATGACTTTAAATATGTTCCTGAGGAACCCAGCCGAAAAACGGATGTCTACAAAGGGGTGGTAACCCGTTGTCGGTCTGAGAAGCAGCAGCAAGGTGAGCACACCCCGGCAACTTCTCAAGACCCTGTTGCAGAGCCGATGGTGGTAGAGTCTCCTCCAGTGACTGCATTCCAGAAGGATCAAGAAGAGGATGCCAGCATGGAAGAAGTCCGTATCAACTTTGATTCCATTATCCCATCTAGTTTGGATAACTTTCCACGCAATTATTTTGCTCAAACCAGTGAACAACAGCATCAGCGGACTTCCGGTTGGCGACACGCTGGCGGACACATCTCCTGGACCTCCCGGGGATGTGATCTGCGCACCAGCGGAAAGGAGGCGGGGCGATGGGTCGCTACCCCCCCAGAACCTTGGCAAAAGGCTCCTAGCCATGGGGCTTTTTGGGGGTGGCCTCTTCGCCAGCGCAATGCTGGGGAATTGAGGCACTCCTCTGCCCTGATGGTCCTGCTGCTGAGTGTCCATATGGATCTAGAGCCGCTGACCGGGACAAGCGTTGGAGATCAAGCGTTTTGAACGTATGCCAAGCGAGGTCGTATGACCAACAATGAACTGTGAGTCGGGTTCAAGCAAAACGAGAGTTTAAAAAGAAAGCTACCCCCCTGGAACGGCGAAAAAAGCAAGCGGGGGAGGGGGCCCCTCCCATACGCATGAACTAAGCAACAAAATACTAAGGGGAGAGCGGAAGAAAAAGCGGTGAAATCTGTTTGTTTGTTTTTTAATCCCCCTAAGGGGAGTTTTTTATTGGTTTTTTTCACAAACTACGAAATATAACTGAAAATATAGGAAGGGGAACTACGGCCCCGGTCACACAGGAGGTTTTGCCCCGCAAGAGGGACGGATCGGGGGCGCATCAAATGAGCATGATCACACTGCAACATCTGGGAAGCGGAGCGCACCTGTCCCCGATCCGTCCTTTCCGAGCGAAACCGCGCATCAAAAATAAACCTAGAAAAGAGTACTACCTACCTGAAACTCCACAACAAGGGCGGCCGTGGGATTGCCAGCGCGCCTGTCTCTCGCAGCATTCAAAGCTCCTGGCCAAACTGCGCATGTGCGCACATGTGCAGCCAGCTGCCTCGCTCTCCGTTTCGTGGCTTCCCCCCCGGCATCTAATTGTGCCGGGGAGCAACTGCACGGCAGCTTGGGGGATCTATCTGATCCCGCCGCCGCGCGCCTATTTTGATGCAGCTCAGAAAAGCCGCTCTTTGGCCGTGCCTTTCCCCCCTGTGTGACTGGGGCCAACATCTAAGGAGAAAGAAAAAAGACCCACTACTAACTAAAAACCCAAGAGTAGGAGATCAATACATCAGCTTATCTCAGTGTTATTCTAAAATGCTAATAATACAATGAACATAGTTGGTTATGCTAGGTTAATTATCTTTTAACCATCCATTTAACTGTTTAGAGAAACCCCCAGAGCATCCCAAAGTTATTTCAGAATTTTCAGGCACAAATCAGAGTTCTTCAGCCATTATTTATTCTTATCTTTTCTTATCCTCAATTTGTATGAACTTTTGGAGGCAGCTGCCCCCTTTTCAGAGAGTGAGTCCTCGTCAGAAGACACCGAGCCCAACTCCCATCAGATTTGCTTTCTTCTTCCTTCTTGTCCTCAGCTGGTTCCCCCAGCTGTGTTAGCAGAAAATCACGTGCTTTAAGAACAGAGTCAGCCTTTTCTTTTTTATTGTGGAGTTTGAAAATGACGCTTTATGGAATTAGCCATTTGTAACTGATGCCATTTCTGATCCCGCCGCCGCGCGCCTATTTTGATGCAGCTCAGAAAAGCCGCTCTTTGGCCGTGCCTTTCCCCCCTGTGTGACTGGGGCCAACATCTAAGGAGAAAGAAAAAAGACCCACTACTAACTAAAAACCCAAGAGTAGGAGATCAATACATCAGCTTATCTCAGTGTTATTCTAAAATGCTAATAATACAATGAACATAGTTGGTTATGCTAGGTTAATTATCTTTTAACCATCCATTTAACTGTTTAGAGAAACCCCCAGAGCATCCCAAAGTTATTTCAGAATTTTCAGGCACAAATCAGAGTTCTTCAGCCATTATTTATTCTTATCTTTTCTTATCCTCAATTTGTATGAACTTTTGGAGGCAGCTGCCCCCTTTTCAGAGAGTGAGTCCTCGTCAGAAGACACCGAGCCCAACTCCCATCAGATTTGCTTTCTTCTTCCTTCTTGTCCTCAGCTGGTTCCCCCAGCTGTGTTAGCAGAAAATCACGTGCTTTAAGAACAGAGTCAGCCTTTTCTTTTTTATTGTGGAGTTTGAAAATGACGCTTTATGGAATTAGCCATTTGTAACTGATGCCATTTGTTTGTAGAAAAAGGATTAATTCTTTATATTTCCTTCTCTTCTGTTTTATGTCAAATGGGATGTCTTTTAAAATCCTGATGATGTTGTCCCCAATTTTCAAGGGTGTTCCCGTAGTTGCTTTCAAAATAGTCTCTCACATGTCTCTTCGAGAATCTGACTACTATTTCCCCAGGCAGATTATTTTTCTTGATGTATGAGGAATAGGACCTATAGACCACATCCATCTCGCTGTAAAGATATTCCACTGTCAAATCTGTCATTGGGGCTATTGCTTCACTCAACCGTTGCTTCAAATTCTCTCTTTTAACTTCTGGGACCCCTTGGAACCGTAGGACCAAATTTGCTTTCTCCATTTGCAGATGTAAAAGTTGTGACTCTTCCGTAGCTTGTTTCATTTCCTGCTTTTGCACCTTTTTCTTAACTTTTTTAGTATTGGCGTCAATTTCCTTCACCTTTTCCCCCATTTGCTCCGTTGCTTTTAAAGATTGAGTCAATTATAGCTGCTGTGAAGCCAAGCTCTGACCAATTGTTGACAATTGTTGCTTGATATTAGTCATCTCATCCAGCAGAGGGCACAAGGAATCTGCCAACAGTTTGGAAAGTCCATTTGAAGACTGCCCACTAGTTTCGCTTTCAACAGTTTGTCTTTATCCGGTTTCTTCCCCGCCATCTTTTTGGATTTATTTACTTTTCTGAAAGTTGCTAAAGTCTCTGATATTCGTCGAAATGCTTATCTGGTAAGTCTCTTAAAACAGATTTGAACGCTTATTTTTCCGCTCCCCCCTCTTTATTTCCGTGTTTTGTCTATGCGTTTGGGAGGAGCCCCTCCCCCGCTCGCTTCCTGTCGCACATTTAGGGGGGCAGCTTTCTTTTTAATTCTTCATGCTCGCTTCAACCCGACTCACAGTTCGTTAGCGACCACACTTTATTTCCGTGTTTTGTCTATGCGTTTGGGAGGAGCCCCTCCCCCGCTCGCTTCCTGTCGCACATTTAGGGGGGCAGCTTTCTTTTTAATTCTTCATGCTCGCTTCAACCCGACTCACAGTTCGTTAGCGACCACACTCAGCATCGTTTTTTCCGCCCAATCTCCAATGCTTGTCCCGGTCAGTGACGCTACATCCATGCAGACCTACACACACGTGTGCAGATTGCATCCCCAGGACGTCTGGGAGATGTGTCTGCCTGCGTGTCGCCATAAACCGAAAGCCACGGTGAAATCTGTTTTGAGAGACTTACCAGAGCGTGGATAAGCGTACGGGCGTATTTCAGAGACTTTAGCAAGTTTTTATAGAAGTAAACAATCCATAAAGATGGCGGGGAAGAGGGCAGAGAAAGATAAATCATCAAAAGTGAAACCAGCCGGGATCATGAGCCCTCGACTGGAAGAGACAACTGAGCTTTCCAAAATGTTGGCAGAGTCCTTGTGCCCTCTGCTGGTCCAGATGACTAACATAGAACAACAGCTGACGAATCTAAACCAGAATCTGGTAACTCAGCAGCTCCAAATGACTGAGACTTTAAAAGTAATGGAGCAAACGGCTGAGAAGGTGAAGGAAATGGACACCAACACCAAAAAAGTAAAGAAAAAGGTGCAAAAGCTGGAAAAGAAACAAGCTTCGGAAGAAACACAACTTTTACAGCTGCAAATGGAGAAAGCAAATTTGGTTCTACGGTTTCAAGAGGTCCCAGAATCAAAAGGTGAGAATCTAAAGCAACTCCTGAGTGAAGCATTAAGAAAAAGGTGCAAAAGCTGGAAAAGAGACAAACTTTGGAAGAAACACAACTTTTACAGCTGCAAATGGAGAAAGCAAATTTGGTCCTACGGTTTCAAGGCGTCCCAGAATCAAAAGGTGAGAATCTAAAGCAACTCCTGAGTGAAGCATTAGCCCCAGTTACAGATTTGAAAGCGGAGTATCTTGTAAGCAAAATGGATGTGGTCTACAGGTCCTATTCCGTGTACATCAAAAAGAATAATCTGCCTGGGGAAATAGTGGCAAGGTTCTCAAAGCGATATATAAGGGATTCTATCCTGAAAGCAACAACAGGAACACCCTTGAAAATCAGGGACAACACCAGCAGGATTCTAAAAGATTCCATTTGAAATAAGACAAAAGAGAAAGAAATATAAAGATCTAATTCTTTTTCTCCAAACAAATAGCATTGTTTACAGATGGTTAATTCCAGAAGGCGTCATTTTCAAAATACAAGATAAAAAAGAAAAGATTGACTCTGTTTCCAAAGCATGTGAGTTCCTGAGAGTCCAGCTGGGAGAGCCAGCCGGGGTCGAGAAGGAAGAAGATGACAGCAAATCCAGTGGCGAATTGAACTCAGTGTCTTCCGACAAGGACTCTCTCCCTGGTAAGGGGGCGGCTGCCCCCAAGTGTACATATAAATTGAGGATTAGAAAAGATAAGACAAAATAAAGGCTGAAGGACTCTGAATTGTGCCTTTAAACTTTAGTTTTATTGGGGGATGCTCTGGGGACTCTCTTAAATGGTTAAAACATTGGATAAAAAGACAAAAAATATAGCATAGCCGACTATGTTCAAAGTAATGCTAGCATTTTAAGATTAACATTTATATAAGATGTTGTTATTATCTCCTATACTGGGGGGTTTAGTTAGTTGTGGTTTTCTTTCCTTTCTCCCTAGATGTAGTTACCTCTCCCTATTTTTTCATTGTAGTTTGTAGTCTATTTAAAAAATGCAATAAAAAATCCCCCCCGGGGGGCCAAAAAAACCCAACACAGCATGGGCAACTAGAACCTAACACTACTGGGAAAACTGGAGAGATGGCATTTCCACAGCCCTTGGAAAGTAGGTCCACAGCTGGAGTAGAAAAGCCAAGAGTTGTGAAGCAGTCTGAAGAGGAAGTGGCTGACCAGTAAATGGCCATCAGAGTGGAGGAAACGAGAGCCGGTTGTTCCTCAAGACTGAGTTTGCAGTGCCAGTACAACATTCATTAGTGTTCATCATGAAAGTCAACCTGACACCAGCAGGAGAAGAGAATTTGATGAAGACTCTTTGGAGAGCTCTAGGAGCATGCCAGATTTCGTGGATCCTACTACTGTCATCAAAATATTCAAACCAGAAACAGGCAGTGATCTCTCTGTGTTTGAAGCTTTGAAAAACACCATTTATTCTGAAGTAGCTACATCTCAAAACGAGGCTCGCCCTCATGTCCTAATTGAGTTTTTTCATGAACTTCATGGGCTAAATTCAGACTATTTGAGACAAAGAGCACTGTATAGGTTACAGGACATAGTAGCCAGGCATCCATCTGAAGCCAACACAAAAGCAGAAGGTCCAAAACCTCTGAACTCAAAGGCGGGGTTCAGACCCAATTTAGAACTTACTCCCAGCAAAAGCCTTGCTATTACTGATGATGAGACATTAGAGAAGAGTTTTGACCCCGGTGGACCTGCAATGCATTAACCTGATGTTGTGTTCTTTTTAATGTTGATCAGAGTACTGTTTTCCTGTTTATTTTTGTTTTAATGTTGAGTGAGTTGAAAGGGCAAACCACAGCCCAAATCTTGTGTGCAGACCGCATCAATGGGGATCCAGGGAAGGACCCCATGATTTGGTCTGGCGGGGGGGGGGGCTGTCATGATCTGGGCTGTGCCACCAGAGGCCTACTAGACCCAAGGAGCCTGGCTAGCAGTAGGTGAGGCTGGGCCTACAACTCCCAGAAGCCCCTGGGAGGTTTTGGAGCCAAAATGTACCAATAGGAAAAAAGGAGGGCTTGGAATAAAAGTTCTGGAGCAGCAGGAAGAGTTGTTCTTTCTTCCAGAGGGCAGAGCCAGAAGAAAGGCTGTTGCAGGGGAAAAACCCTCATCCTGAGGGAGGGGTGAGTAGTGTAAGGCCACTTGAGATAGTGTGCTAGGGAAAGTATATTTAGACGCGTTAGGGCATTTGATTTCTTTTCACCCACTTACTGTTATTATTCTGCACCTTGTTGTTTGACCTCCTATAAAATAAACCTTTTCCTTGTTTCACTCTGCCTGGTCCTCACGCCTGTTATTCGGCCTAAAGGGAGGTCTGAAGGTCTTGGGAGGGTACTCTGGGCCTTCTCAAGAGAACCTAAATCCAGAGTGGTGGCAGCGTCAGGTGACACCCCATCTGAGTCGTGACGGGGACAGAGTAAAATCCTTCCCTGCTCCTATAATATATCTGACAGATCCCATCAGCACAGAGTCTAGGGTTGCCAACCTCCAGGTATCCTGGAGACAATCACGAAGATATTAAATATTATTATGCTACACGGTAAGGAAAGTGAATAGCTCCTCTACAATTTCACAGCCTACAACCCCCTCCCATCACAGCCTAATGAAAACCTCTTTCCTTGCAGTGGCCAGTTTCCCTTCTGCCGGGCAGCCTTTTCTGCTAACAAACTGGCGAGAGCCAATTTGGTGTAGTGGTTAGGAGCGTGGACTCTAATCTGGGAGAACTGGGTTTGATTCCTCACTCCTCCACATGCAGCTGCTGGTGTGACCTTGGGTCAGTCACAAGTTCTCTCAGAGCTGTTCTCTTAGAGCTCTCTCAGCTAGAGATGTGAAGGCCCAGGGAAAAACTGGGAAAATTTGGAAAAAAACTGGTTTTTTTCCTGAAGCCTTTTTTGTTTTTTTCCGAAAAATTGGAAAAATTAAAAAAAGAAAAGAAATTGATTATGGAACGTTTTATTTTAACATGATGAATAAAATATTTTAAGACAAGGTGTTCAAATATTTTCCAAATCATTTCTAAAATATATATATATGGTATCAGATTGATCTAATTTCTGTGCACTGAGGACAAGCAAGTCCTAGGTTACAAACTGAACTCTCCAATGCAAGAACAAGATGCATTTCTTCCTTTAGGGGGTGCTATTGTCAGAAGAAAATAAAAAGGTTTCAGTTTTGTTTTTGTATGTGGGTGGGTATTCTGTTTGTAATAATTGTTTGGATACACTAAAAAGAAGAGAAGAAGAGATTGGATTTATACCCTGCCCTTCACTACCCAAAGGTGTCTCAGAGCGGCTTACAAACTCCTTTCCCTTCCCCTACCCACAACAGACACCCTGTGAGGTAGGTGGGGCTGAGAGAACTCTTGACAGAAACTGCTCTTTTTCAAGGACAGCTGTGCCAGAGATATGGCTTGCCCAAGGTCATCCAGCCAGGTGCAAGTGGAGGAGTGGGGAATCAAACCCAGTTCTCCGAGATTAGAGTCCGCGCACTTAACCACGACACCAAACTGGCTCACTATATTTTTAATATGCTAGTTGTGATCATTTCATGCCAAGTAAAAATGTCCATAGTCATATTTTATGTTCCTAAAGTAACAGAATAACGTTCAATCTAGAAAAGACAAAAGAAATGCTAATGTAGCATTTTTTTCAGTTTTTCCGGAAATTTCCGTTTCCCCCCGGAAAAAACGGGTTTTTTTCCGAGCTTCAAAATTTCTGGAAATTTTACATCTCTACTCTCACTCGGCCCCACCTACCTCACAGGGTGTCTGTTGTGGGGAAGGGAAAAGGAGATTGTGAGCTGCTCTGAGACTCCGAGTGAAGAGTGGAGTATAAATCCAATCTCCTCTTCTCTTCACGTTGTGTTGGATTTGGTTTTAATTCAGTAGAGATGGTGAGGCGGGAGGCTGACAGCTTGTTCTGCCATTGGCGGCCTCGTTCAGTCACTGGTTTTGAATTGAGTACAACTTAGCAGAACAGTCTTCGGCAGAAGGCTCAGCTCAGTGATTTCGAACGGGCTGAGATGTGAGTAAATCTGCCTTGTTGGTTACCTGAACTGTGTACAGTTGTTATCAACCATCCAGCTCTCAAGAGTAGATCAAAATGTGGAGGGTGGGGGGGCAGTCTCCAGTGTCTCTTTGCATTCTTTAATGGCTAGTGCAATGAGCTCGGGTGCATTCACATGTCACCGGTCTCCCATTTGCTCAGGCTGTGAGTGAGCCAGGAAATATGTCTTCTCTACTTAAACTAGGTGGAAACAGAAGTCTTTCTGCTCTGGGAACAAACTCTGGTTTGTAGTTGAAGAGCTGGATTTGGTTCCAGTAGTGCCTTTAGAGACCAGAGAGATTTTCAGGCTATAAGCCAGGGGGTCCCCAAGATGGTGCCCACCAAGTGTTTGTAGAAAGTGAGAAGGGTCCTGTGAGGCTTTTGCCCAGCAAGGCTTCTGATGGGCCACTGAAGCTCTGATTGGCTGTGCCACAGCACAGGTGGATCTTCACTTTGTGTGAATGCAGGTAAACGATGGCGGCCATTTTGTGGCCATGTCCACAACACTGTGTCGGAATTCCAGAGGTGCTCACAGGCCCAAAACAGTTGGAGACCACTGGTATAAACGTCCGAGAGTCAAAACTCCCTTATTTGACGAAGGATGCTTTGACTCTTGACAATTTGTACCCTGAAAATCTTTGTTGGTCTCTTAAGGCATTACTGGACTCGAATCCAGCTCTTCTACTGCAGACCAACTTGGCTACTCTCTGAAACTATCTGCAGCTTGTAGTTGTGTCTGAAGTCAGCAAAGTATGTTTTAGAATCCTAGTTGGTCCGACGGGAGCAAACCACAGTTTGCTGTTTCAGTTTGCTGTTCCACGACCAACTGCAGCTTGTTCCAAGCATTCACTCTCTGTATGATGATGTCGCATGGGGATGCAAGGCTCTAGGATTCCTGGCTTCTCTTTATAAATCGAGGCATGTTTGTGCTGCCTGATGTAGCCACTTTGTGCTCTACTGTTTTTCCATGTAATGTAGAGTGGGGGGCAGGATGCATAATCCATACCTGCAGTTTTAGTCAATGTTAAAGGGGAAAACTTGATGTAGAATCACCGCTTCTGATGATAATTTTATTCTACCCTCATACACGTGTTCTCTGTTCAAGGTCAGTTTTGTGCTCTTCGGTTCCGACTAACAATTTCCACCGATTCTTAACTGAAACCCCTTGCTGTAACTTTTCAAAGTATCTCTTCAAGGCTCCACCTGAGTCTCAGTGCAGGATTTGAACTTGAGAACAGGACTGTGAAACCTGAGCTGCGCAGAGACATGGCTATCCCCTCTCTAAACATGGTAGCTGCAACACGACCTCTGTGTGGGGAAGACTGTGACCTTGAAACTGCATCCCTCAAGGGCAGAGCGAAAACTCTCAGGCTATCTTTAGCCTTTGGAATCTGGTGCAGCCGGCAAAGAGCTTGCCCATTGTGTCTGTTCAGTAGGTCAGTTCGGCTAAGGGTTGAGAGACTGCTGCTAGTGATAGCAGCAGGCAAAGTAGGCTCTTGCTGGGTTTTTTCCCCCTTGCCGTTGTCAGTTTGCAGATAGGGACTCTGAAGTGTGGTTTTCCAACAAGTATCTGGTGCTGAACTTCCATTAACTGCCGTGGGGGCTTGTTGAGAGGTGGTTTATAAATATACTGTAATAAAAGCAAATTTGGTTTCCTTTAGGACTGACAACACAGCTGTGTATCGTCTGCTTGGAACAGACAGTGATATCAGTAATAATTCACCTGTGCTCATGATTAAAACACTGAGATAACCGTTTTGCTATTTATAGCCCTGCCAGGAGCATGAGAGAGCTATCACAGGATGTGAATGGCGCAAGGACTGCTAATCTTATTGTCCTGTAGGCAATACACCCTGGGTAAAAGAAGTTAAAATATGCTGCTGTTGAATTATGCAGACAGATTGTGTGTATTTACTACAAGTAATTCTTTCTCACAAGAGCCAGACCTGAAAATGATTTTTGCATTTGGCAGAGTGAGTACCAAATTCAGGCAGGTTAACCGTGTTGGTCTGAAGCAACAGAACAAAGTTCGAGTCCAGTGGCACCTTTAAGATGAACAAAGTTTAATTCTGGGTATAAGCTTTCATGTGCACGCACACTTCAGCGCACGAAAGCTCACACCCAGAATTAAACTTCGTTGGTCTTAAAGGTGCCACTGGACTCAAACTATGTTCTAAGGGTATTACGGATTCAGGATAAGAGTACCAGAGGGGGCTTGTATACATGTTGTTGACCTAATACAAACCAGCTTCTTCCAGTTCTCTAGGCACCGGGGCCCTCCACAGAGGTGACAATTTAAACCATTTTCAGATACTGAAAAGGCCTGGGTGAGTGAGGGGTGGTTCTGAATCAAGCTCTGCTTGAGTTTGTTGGACACAAGTCTTGGTAGATGCCAGTTATAAGCTGCGGAAGGACAGCTAGAGGTTCTACTAATCACTTTTATTCCAGATCTGCTCCTGATGTATAGTAAAATCCATTCCCAGAGGCGGGCCAATACAGAGCATCACATGCAGGCAGAACGAACCTTGGGGAAAACTGGATAACTGTGCTAGGACCCTAGAGACACCAGTCCCAGGATGGTGGGATTCTACCCTGGGTATTAAATTCAAAATGACGACACAGTGTTTGTGAGGAACATACATGATTTCTACTTTAATTTGGCTGTTTTAACCCACTTAGCAAGGTGGGGCTAGGTTGTGAAGATAGCTGTGTTTCCCCCTCCAAATTCTTTAGCAATGTGCATCTCAGGAGTCATCTATAAAGCCCCTCCCCATTGCTTTCCTTCTGCTGAGGACAAGCTCAGAGCTTAACATGGGAGAATACGCCGAATGAGAGGCTGCAGCTGCAAGCAGGGCTTTGGTGGCCCAGGATTGCTGCTGACTGGCTAACTGGTGTCTGGGGGTACAGAGTGAGCACCGTGGACATTAGTTCCATTGGCTCTCCTTGCAGCACAGAGATGAATTGTGGGACGGCGTCCTTTTGTCAGCAGGCAGATCATCAGAGAGAAGAGGGAACTCACACCCAGGCCTCCCTTCCCCAACAAGCGCATGAGCATCAGTGACAACCAGTGCAGGCAAAGCAAAGTGGAAAATGAGCTTAATTCCCTGCAAGTCTCCCCTAAGCCAAGCCCCGCTGAAATGAACTTGAGAGGCTGGAAGCATCCGGCTCTTGTTCATTTAAGAGTGCAAAAGATCCTTGTGGTCTGAAGCCCTTCCCGCTGCTGGTCCCGGGGAGGGCGGCCAACTTCACGTGCCAAAATGGAAGGATATGCTAAGAAGAACTGCTGAAGTCCAGATATCCAGCAGATTCTTAAGTATCAACAGATGGTGGCTTCTTGCAGTCTGTGCTTGGAGGAGCTGGACAAAAGGAGGGCTACGACTCCTTGGTTTTACTCTCTTTCCGGGC
>NW_015173700.1:278215-306469 GCF_001447785.1 Gekko japonicus | reverse complement strand
ATGAAGGTGTGAGCCCCGCAACCAGGACCTCCTCCTTCCTCTTCCCCACGGCGCTGAGGACCTCCTGAGCTACCTCTGCGGCTCCCTGGCCTTGGCTGGTGGTCTTGTCCATCACTGCGAAGAATAAAAAGGAAGGCCTTGAGTGGAAGGCAGAACTCTTGTTATTTCCACAAGCAGCCTCTCACAGCTTTCAAGCAGCTCCAGGGAATGGGAGATCAGAAAGCCAAGCTCCGGTTCAAGGATTAAACAGGGATGGGGAGGGGAAGAAAAGTCATTTTTAATGTTGAAAACAGGATACAGGTACCCGGGAACGACAAGAGGCATGTCCGGTCCGCTCCAGACTGGTTCACATACCATCACTTCTGAACCGGAGCTAAGGTTTTATAAGCTTTATGATTCCCCGCCCTGCCTGCTACATCGCAGTAAATGCATATGATCTCCATGAGCAAAATTAATTCTTGCCTCCATACTGGGACCCGTCTCCCGTGATGGCGTTCAGTGACAAGTTTGTCTGAATGTAGCCAGGACTCACGACCGTCACGTCAAGACCGTACTGCTCCACTTCCGCTCGCAGGCAGTCAAAAAAGGCTTGGGTAGCGTGCTTGGAGGCGGCGTCTGGCAAAACAGAGAGCAGGTTGTGAGCTCCGTCAGTCGCTGAACAGAAACAGTTTTGTAACTTGAAGCTCTCATGGAGCACGCGGGGACAGAAAAGGCTCTTAAGCAGGAGAGTGGAAGAAAAACAAACTCTGGATAGAAGAAGATTCTCTGCGATGGTTATTTTGTCAGGCCAGTGAGGTAGGCCTTTATTCCCATCTTACAGATGAACAGTTTCCAGCTTTAAGCTGCTCAGGGAGCCAGTGGTCAAAGTGTGATTCAGCTCAAGTCTAGCATGCTCTTCTTTGGAATGTGTGGATTTGTGCCGAACTGCAGACATTTTATTACAAACTTTAACAGAACACAACTGTAGCTGGGACAACAAGCAGGGATCATTTCCTGCGGGAGCACACAGGAGCGGAGCTCTGAGTAAGCAGCCCAGGGGGCAGGCACATGTAACAAGCCCTGCCCCCTGCTCCCAGCAGCCCTCAGTCAGGCCACGAGGGGCAAGCAGCAGCCAGGTAAGTTGCAGAGCCCACCCCCGGCCCACCTTCACCTCTCCATCCTCTGTGAGGGCAGATATGTGCGTCCCCCCCCAATAGCTAGCAATCCAAAACAGTCCACTGGAGCCTGAGCAGTGGGTGTTGCCTTCTGACACACTTCCAGTGATGTCAGGGTGTGTGGCATATGCAAATAAGTTATGCTAATAAGCTCTGCTAATGAGCTCCTGCACCTCTTTTTCTACGAAATGTCCCCTGACAACAAGTAATGCGAATAGACTCTTGTAATTCCTCTGAATACTTCTAAATTTGAGAACTGGGAGGGATCAGAGACCTGTACTGAGAACTTCTGAGTCCTGAAGTTAAATAATGAGAATGCTGAATTAGCTATCCAATTCAAGCAGATTGCAGAATTCAGATGGAAGAATTTGGAACTCTGCATTAAGGAGTAGGCTGCTTTTGCGTGGTGGAGGGTAACCTACAGGAAGACTGAGAATTGTAGGGCCTGGGAGATCAAAACACAAGCACGTGAGATACACAGTAAAGAGACATCAATATAACAAAACTGTGTAAATAATAAACCTCAAATTACGATTCCAATTCTTTAAAAACAATGTATGTAGTATGGATGTTACTGAAATATCAAGAGTCGTTTCACAATATTATAATACAAAAATCCACAAAAGTCAAAACTTCATATATATGCTGTTGATCCATGGCATTCACTCAGGATATGGCTAAAGAAAAATTAGAAGAATAGTTCCAATATGATCGAAGGTTCCAGTTGTTTCCTTCACACGATGGCTAGCTGCCACTTATTGCGTTCCACCCAAGCTTCTTCAAAGGTAGAACCTTACAGTCAGTCAATTACATGCAGAAAGGTATCGGCTGGATAGTAGGAAAAACTTTTTCATGGTCAGAGTGGTTCCAAGGTGGAATCAGCTGCCTAGGGAGGTGGTTAGCTCCCCTTCACTGACAGCTTTCAAGAAAAGGCTGGATGAATATTTCTCAGAGACACTTTAGGCTGGTCCTGCATTGGGCAGGGGGGTGGACTAGATGGTCTATATGACCCCTTCCAACTCTATGATTTTATGATTCAGGAAAAAGACTCAAACCATATTCTTAAACCAGCATATAGCTCAACAATCTCAGAATAATCCAACCACGTCACGTGAAGGAAACAACTGGAACCTTCGATCGTATTGGAACTATTCTTTGGGGTCTGGGAGATCAGGCGTTTCCCTTTCTCCCTAAAATGCAAGGTGGGCAACTGGGGGCCATACGGGGAAGGGAGAGAGGGAAGGTGGTTTCACCCTTCAACCACCACTCTGTTTTGCTATCTGAAATGGGATTCGCCTGTTTTGCAGTTAACATTTCAAATGAGGAAACAGAGCATTTTTTTAAAAAAATGTGTCCATAAAAGACTTAACAAAACAGAAGCCTGGCCTCAAGCAAAAACCTAGTGGTGGTTGAAAGGTTAAACCTCTTATCTGCATGGCTTCCGAGGTGAGCTGTGCCTGCAATCTGCATTTTTACAGAGAGAGAGAGAATGTGTGACCTTCCTCTGATCTGTCTGAGCCCACAGCGGGGAAGGGCAGGAAAATGGCCAGAGTGAAAGAGATTCACTCCCCATTGAAAATCACAGGCCGGTCCTCACCAATCGATCGACCTTTATTGGCATAACATATGACTCAATTTGCAAGGAATACTGAACGCCTTCTTGAAGCTTCATACAGAAATTTTGCAACAATTTCAATTATTGCATGATTCTGGGTTTTCAGCAAAAAGTAAATCTTACATTTATCAGATTTCCCTGACTACTTTCTCAGCCATGGCTCAATGAATGTAAGGCGCAGGTCCAAGTAGAAAGTACATGAAAGAAACACGTGTTCAAGAGTTTCCATCTCCTGCTTAGTGCAGGAACACAATCTACTGTCGAATGGGATTTTTTGGAATCTCCCATAAAATACTGCTGATGGCAACACATTAAACCTGGCTAACATATATACTCTGCATTGTCCCGGGTTCATTAAACAAGTTAGATACTCAGCCCTACGCCCAAAAGGTAAAAGCCCCAAATTGAGGGGTGAGCATCTACTTTTTGCACGGCTCTCAAGAACCTGGCTCTCAATGTCAACCAGTTTTTGCTTGATCAGCCTAAAAGCTGACTTTTCTGTGTACAGAGATAGGTCTCCAATGGTCCTCGCAATGTTTTTTTCCAGCCCAAGCAGCGGCAGGTTGCCACGGAGAGTTTCTCACGGGACCCCTTCCAGAAGTAACACAAAATGCCAGGCCTCTGTTTCCAAACAGGATGCTTCATTGTTGGCACCTCTAAAAACACTTGTCCTCAACAGCTGCTTGTGTGACTACGGGTGGCCCCGTAGAAGGCCCTGCACTGATCCCTGCAGGCTCTGCTTGCCATAAGACATGGAAAATGAAGCTTCCCACCCAGGGCCGGAGGTCTGTGTAAGCCAGAAGCGTGTGTAGGTTTGCTTCCCCTAAGCACTGTACGCTGCCACATCTGGAGGTCTGGGACCCTGTCGCTGCAGGTTGTGCCCGTGTTGCACTTCTGAAGCCAACGGGATGCGAAAACTGTTACTGTCGCTACCTCCCCTAAGCCTCATGCAGTTGGACTTACAGGCAGAGCGGAAGGGGATGGCAATTTTGCCCTGGATGCTGCTGATGGCCACGATGTGTCCTTGCCTCCTCTTGATCATCGAGGGCAGGAGGGCTAAGAAGAGAGAGAAAGGCAGCAGGAGCACAGTTAGGAGAGTCAGCCAGGCACCTGGTTCTCGTTTCTTCCCCCAAGGGCCTTGCTTTAACCCAGTCTCATTGTCCTGATCCATTTCCATTCCTCTCCAAAGAAGAGGAATCCTTTCCCCAAGACATGGAAACTGAACTGCGTAATTTATTCCGTCCTGGAAGCTGGACATTACCTCTGACTCCTGTGGGGTTAGTCCCCCGCACCTTTATTTTGGTTTTCTTTTCAGGAAGCCTCTTCACAATCTTGTCTGACTGAAGCAAAAAACCACAATGTGTTGGCATGGCGGAGGGCCACTGGCCCGGTCCGACACGGCTTCTCTTATGTTAGCGACTCTTACTTTGGACGGCAGATTTTCCTCCTACTAAAAACATTAAGCTACATGCCCGCTTTGTAAAAACTTCTAGGGCTGCGGTCACACGGAGCAGTAGCCACGCTACTGTGACGGAAGATAGGCGGATTTTCTGGGCGCGATCTCACTGCCACATCTGGGAAGCGTAGAGCTCCCGTGGCGAACCCGAGGCTTCCCGCCGAAGATGCGTAGTTAAAAACTAGTACCTCGGAGGTACTAGTTTCCGGAAACCGCGGGGCAAGGGCGGGCGTCTGATCGCGTTTCCGGTGGTATCCGGTGCCCGCCCATGCCCCATTGCGAAAAGGTGGGGTTTTTTTCGAAGTCTCCAGGGATGCGCACAAGCACCCAATGGGGCATGCGCATACTTCCGGTTCAATTTTTAAAAACCCACAACCCCGTCGTGTGATCGGCACCTCCCCCCTAACCATGGGACCTCAACGGGACCATGAGGGGATGCCTGATCGCACAGTCGCGTGTAATTTCGCTGTGGGGCAAACAGCCACGCCTCCTCCCCGCGATATCCGTGTGTCCGTGTGACCGGGGCCTAGGTGAGTGTAAACGATATAATACAATTATAAAATAAGAATGGAAAGAAAAGGTAACTTTTAGGGATTATGAAAAGATAGCTCTGTTTCTTACAGTGGCTTCCAATTAGAATGAACTGATGTGGAGAAGCTTTACAGTTTTTGTACTTGTGGAGAGAGATGGTAAGATGATATATTTGTCAGTAAGATATACACTTATTGATGTGGTTTTACATATTGACTGTATCTTACTGATCTGATGAAGTCTTTTAGGACGCAACGAAGGACGTAATACATCCAGGACCTCGTGATCTATTTACACAGATCTGGAAAGTTTCACTGGACATTTTTTACTCTCCCTTGTTCTACAGTTTGTATTGCTCTGACAAGAGATTGTTGTTTTTCATTATAGAATGTTTTGTACTTCAATAGTACACAAGTACGAGTCGAACGTAATAAATGTATTTGTATGTATATATATTCTCTTATGTTTTTACCTTTTGTCAACGCAATGGGGCCAAAGTAATTGGTTTCCATTACTTTCCGGTCCACCTCCACCACCGTGTCCGCTATGGTGCCTCGATAACTGATCCCGGCATTGTTGACCAAGATGTCCACATGGCCCATGCGCTTCCAAGATCTCCTCTGCGGCGCTGACCACAGCTTTGGTGTCTGAGAGGTCAAAGGTCACGGTGTGATGGTTATGGGGCTGTATTTTAAAACAGACAGAGAGCACGTGTTATCAGAAGAGGTCTGAGAGAACCGACGGAGACCAATTTGGATTAGGGAAATCCCTGCTCAGCTGCATGATCACTGGGTGCCCATAAAACATAAGCTTTTGTATGTGCTACTGAAGTGTGCGTGCACGTGAAAGCTTCTACCCAGAATTAAACTTTGTTGGTCTTAAAGGTGCCACTGGACTCAAACTTTGTTCTGTTGCTTCAGACCAACAAGGCTACACACCTGGATCTGTCTTCATGGGTGCTCATAAGCAAGTCAAGAGACAAGGAAAATGTCCAGGACTTGCTTGAAGACGTTCTAGAAAACTGATGTGTGGCGCAAGGGGAAGTTCTTCACTTTCCCCTATAATAGGAGAATTTGGGAGTCACTTAGTAAAATGGATCGGCAGGAGGGCTCAGGACAACAAAGAAGGAAATAAAGGAAGTGCTTCCTTCTTGGACACACAATTAAGCGGCTATCACAAGCGTTTACCGTTTCCTTTAGGGGAGGGACAACATTTATTGGTGATAGTTGGACATTTCCCACACTGGCTGGGACTGTTTATCTGCTCTATGTATGTACACATTTAGATAGTTTTATATTTTAAAAAGTGGGAGCCCTGCAGCACCTCCTCCAGCAGGTAGAGGTTCTCCTCAGGTCCCCTTTTCAAACTGGAAGTGGCAGATTTGAACTCAGAGCCTTCCACGTGGACAGCTCACCTCCAGCCCCCTCTCCCCCATCAGCTCTGCCACTTTAGCCCCTCTCGCCCATTCTTACGTTCTTGGGGTGACCGCCCGTGTCAGAGAGCTCCCGCAACAGCTCCTGCAGCCGCTCGCCGTTCCTACCGCACAGCACCAGTTTCGACCCAGCAGCGTGGAAAGCTTTGGCACATTCTTGGTAGCGGAGGCGGTAAAGAGAAAGGACAGCGTGTCAGAAGACGGCTGGCATCCGCCTTTCCTAGGCTGCGCGGAGGGATACACGGGATTTGAGGATATAATGCAAAGCCGTCTAGAAGTGGTACCAAATAGACTCTTTTTATCCTCTAGACCAGAGGTGTTGAACTCATTTGTTATGAGGGACAGATCTGACATAAATGAGACTTTGTTGGGCCGGGCCTTGTGTGTCATAAAATGTAATGCCAGGCAGTGGACATATAGATTTTTTTTTTACTTAAAATAAAAACATGCTTAAAACAATAACTCTGTAAGCTACAAACCTACTTTTGATTTATCAACATTCACCACAGAAATCTCACGCGCAGAGTTCTGATTCTAGGATCCAGGTTAAAACATGAAATGGCTGAGTCTGGTGAAGCAAGCTATGATGCAACAGCAACAGCAGAACTGGAAGCACGAGATGGCCAGTTCCACTGCGTGCCTGATGGAAGCCCTCCGGGGGCCTGATCCGGCCCCCGGGCCACATGTTTGACACCCCTGCTCTAGACAGATGTTTGGTGCGCCTTTTCCAGCTCGGTTTTGCATTTCGTTTTGTAGTTCAGAGGATCCGCCGGTGAGCTACGGCTGGGTAAGAAAGCAAAACCAAGAGCCCAGGGTAGCCTAATGGGGTTGCAGTCCCATTTTTTTTGTCCTCGTCATCTGAGGTGCGTTATGCTGAGAGGAGGAAAATATGTGACTTGCTCAACAGGACCCAGTTACCTTTATGGGATTTGAACCTGGGTCCTTTCTGCTCCAAAAATTCTAGCCCCTACTGCAGGGGGTCCCTTTTAAGCTGCTATACCAGCCCTCAGTCACCCACGAGCTGGGGGGGGGGGGAGGAAGGGATGTCCGGTCCCTTGAGAGCTACCCGATAAAGCACTTATTGTAGGCAAAGTGACTTCCAGTTAACGCCTGCCATGGGAGAGCACATCCTGAAACTCTCGACCTTTGAGCCTGCAAAACTGAAGATGCATATTTCTAGTCCTCACGCCTGTGGCCAAGAGCTTGGAATTAAGGAGACGACCATGAAGGCTTAGGAGGTATTGTGTGCTTTTTCTTTGGGAGAAAAAGGGGGGAAAGAAAAGGAAAAAAATTACTGAGGCCTTCCATGGCTTTAGCAGCCAGGAAATGGAGTTTCCGCTCGTGGGCAGGTTCTGAGCAGGTCCCCCACAGCCTCCGTTTCCTATATCTGTAACTTTTGTTGTTGTTGTTGGTGGTGGTATTTTTGTATTTATGTGTGTGTGCCCCTGGAAGTCGTGGCAACCTCTGGTGACTGACCCTTACTGGGGGCCTGGAGGATAGTCACAGAGGTGGCTGAATAAAGCCTGCCCCCACCTCCCACCTCTGGTATTCCATGGAGGTCTCCCATCCAAGTACTTGCCAGAGTCGACCCTGCTTAGCTTCCGAGATCTGACCAGATCGGACCTGCCTGGGCTATCCAGGTCAGGGCGTTATCTGTGATCAATCTTTATGGTCTCTCTCAATTCTGTAATTTGTTAAAATGCTTCCCAAGCTCAGCTTCTGAAAGGAAGAAAATGAATGCCCCAGTTGGGTTAAACCCAATAATGCCCATTGTAGAGACAACTCAGTTGGGCTGAGGGCAGTCCGGCTGAGTCGGAAGAACTTATAAGAACAAGACGAGTGACTTCCAGGAAGTGAATCCGTTGCAAATTACCTCCTCTCCTCCGAGACCTACCTTTCCCGAGGCCTGAAGTGGCTCCAGTGATCACCACCACCGCGTCTTTGAGGTAGGCTTTGGCCCGCATCCGCTGCAGCAGCCGGAAGACGCTGTAGATGCCCAGGCCGCCCAACAGCAGCGGCAGGACCACCATGGAGGCGAGTTCCATCAGCTTCCCTTTGTGGCAGGTCCTCCTGGAGTCGTGAGAAAAGAAGCACGGCCCAAGTGAGACTTCTCTACAGCCTTCTGTCTCGGAACGGTCCCATGCAACAAAACCAAACCACAGCAGCCGCTCCTCGGGAGCCATTCTGGCAGCGTGTCGGAAAAACCAGCACACAAAGCAGCAAGTGGGCTGGGAAACTGGCTGGCTAAATGTCCTCTGGATTTCTCCCACTTACTGCCTAACCCAAGGGGCCATTGCATGCCGTTCTAGAGGCCTCACTTCCAAAAGGATGTGGACAGAATGGAGCGGGTGCAGAGGAGATCGGGGGCCTGGAGACCAACCCATATGAGGAAAGGCTGAGGAATTTGGGAATGTTCAGTCTGGAGAAGAGGAGATGCAGGGGGGACAGGATGGCTCTCTTGAAGTATCGGAAGGGCAGGGAGTGGTTCCTGTTGGCAGCAGAGGAGAGGACTCGCAATAATGGGTTTACATTAAGGGCGGGAAGGTACCGGATGGATATCAGGGGAAACTTTCTGACATTAAGAGTTGTGCAAGAGTGGAATCAGCTGCCTAGTGAGGTGGTGAGCTCCCCCTCCCTGGCAGGCGGCTGGACAAACACTTGTCAGGGATGCTCTAGGCTGATCCTGCATTGAGCAGGGGGTTGGACTAGATGGCCCGTCTGCCCCCTTCCAACTCTGTGGTTCTATGGTTCTGTCAATTTTACTTCTAGAATTACAGGGAAGTGTGGTGGCTGCCACCACGTAAATTGCTGTCACAGCTTGCTAGGCCGAGGCACTCAATGATTGCCCGGGGGGGGGGGGGGACTGGTGCTTTGCCAGGCAAGCCAGAGGGCAGGGAGCCATCCAAAACCCCAAAAGATCACAGCAGAGCATTATGCCAGCTGCAGGAGATCAGAGGACGCATCCAAAGCCGCAGAACAGAATGTAACCAAACATTTAACGAAACCTACACTTAAACAATGGTCATGATATTGAGGTGCTCATCCCAGCACGATGCCCAACCTGTCTCCCCCCCATCTCCCCCCTCCCTATCTTTCATTTCTTAGCAGCACATCAATAAAAGCAAGCCCTCAGAACAAACAGGCAGCAGACAGGATGGTCACGTGCCCTGCCATGTGGGCACCGACTCTGGGTGCTTGGGAAACAATCATGAACAGGTTAAATGCAGATGCAGTTCAAGGACCTCCCAGTGCCAGGATGTTTTTGTTTTCGGTTTTTAAAGCCAATTTAAGGGAACATGGAGATTTTATTGAGATTCACTTAAGAGTATCCATATGCTGCCTTTAAACCTTGGTTTCCAAAACAACGTACGATTGCTGAGGCGAAACCAGACACAGATACCTATACAATAAAACAAAATCAAAACTTCCTCTCTGTATCCACAGAACCCGTTTGACTATAGAGAGGTGAGTCGGGGCACACCACCCTTTCCTAGGATTTCCAGCTCTGGGTTAGGAAATACCCGGAGATTTTTTTTTTGGGGGGGGGGGGGGATGGAGCCTGGGGAGCAGTGTTCCCTGTAAGCTGAGTTAGTGTGAGCCAGCTCATAGTTTTTTAACCTCCGGTTCACAAATTTTTGTCTTCGCTCAGGAAGGATGGCTCCAGAGCAAACTGATTTATGCAGTAGCCAAATCGCTTGCTCACAACTTCAATGCCAGTCGCTCACAAAGTGGAATTTTTGCTCACAAGACTCCACAGCTTAGAGGGAGCATTGCTGGGGAGGGCAGAGTTTAGGGAGGGCGGGGACCTCAGTCGGGTGCGAGGTCATAGAGTTCACTCCCCAGAGCAGCCCTTTTCTCCTTGGGGAAGTGATCTCTGTGGTCTGGAGGTGAGCTGTAATTCCGGGGGGATCTCCAGGCCCCACCTGAAGCTGGCAAACGTGCCCTTTCCCCAACTACCATTTCTCTGTTCCTGCTCGCCCTTCTATTGTCAGAGCAAGCTCAGGTAAACCAGAAGAAGAAGAGGAGATTGGATTTATACCTCGCCCACTCAGATTCTCAGAGCGATTTACAATCTCCTTTCCCTTCCCCTCCCCACAACAGGCACCCTGTAAGGTAGGTGGGGCTGAGAGAGCTCTGAGAGAACTGTCATTGAGAGAACAGCTCTGATGGAACTATGGCTTGACCAAGGTCACACCAGCAGCTGCAAGTGGAAGGGTGGGGATTCAAACCCGAGTCTCTCAGATTAGAGGCCGCGCGCTTAACCACTACACCAACTGCAAGGTTTAAACCTGGGGGAAACAATTTGGCCCAGGAAACTGGCAGGTGGGATAATTTTTATCCGCTCCCCTGAAACATCTCCACTCAAAAATCAACCCTATCTTGAAACAGCTTTTTAAAAAAATCCCTAAAAGAGAGGCTCTGTTACAGACTTACACAGAATATCAGGCTAGGATCTAGGAGACCCCAGGTTCGAATCCCCCTCTGCCATGGCAGCTTGCTTGGGTGACTGTGGGCCAGTCACGCTCTCTTGGCCTAACCTACCTCACAGGGTGGCTGTTGTGAGGATAAAACGGAGGAGAGAAGAACAATGTGTGCCAGTTTAGGTCCCCACTGGGAGGGAAGGTGGGTGGGTGTTTGCGGGTGAAGTGCCATCGAGTCAGTTAACAACTCCCAAATCATCCTCTCCTTCACAGCCTTGCTCAGGCCTTGCAAACTGGAGGCCGCAGCTTCCCTGACGGAGTCAATCCAGCTCCTGTTGGGTCTCCCCCTTTTCCTGCTGCCTTCAGCTTTCCCTAGCATAGTTGTCTTTTCCAGTGACTCTCCTCTTCTCATAGTTGTGACCAGGGTTCCCTCTAAGCTGAGTTAGGGTGAGCTAGCTCAGTTTTTTAGCCTCCGGCTCACACCTTTTTGTCTCAGCTCAGGAAGGATGGCTCCAGAGCAAACTAACTTATGCAGTAGCCCAATCGCTACTCACAAACTTAATGCCAGCGGCTCACAAAGTAGAATTTTTGCTCACAACTTAGAGGGAGTATTGCTGGGGAGGGCAGAGTTTGGGGAGGGCGGGGACCTCAGTCGGGTGCGAGGTCATAGAGTTCACTCCCCAGAGTCCACGAGTCAGTTTCCTCATTGTAGCTTCTAGAGAGAGTTCAGGCTTGGGTATAAATGAAGTAAATAAATAAATAAAATGTAACGCAAATTTATCCCTTTAGATTAAAAGATTAAAAAAGGAACACTATTATTAAACTGGTAACTATTTTTTAAAATGAACCTACAACTCAAACGCAGTCACTTTTAGACACCCTCTTCTTTGCTGACTCAAGAATGCTATTTACAGTTCAGAAACTATTTTATTTTATTTCATCTCTATACCACTTCTCTTCAGCTAATATGCAAAATCCCCTTTGAAAGTGACCGAACATTTAATAAATAGCCCCGGTTCTACCAGAACAATATCAACAATCTCCATTTTGTGCTCCACACAAAAACCAGGCGCAAACTTCAATTCAAGCGACAGGCAACGGCCGAACAGCAAGATGGGCTGGGAGGGGAAAGGAAACTGGCAAACCACCTTATGGACACTTGGGGCCAAGGAATCGTCTCTGGAGCCCCAGGCAGAGAAGCTACCCGAGGGCACACCATATCTCTTGATGCTGGAGAGAGGTTCGCCCCAAACAAACACGGCGCCAGGTTGAGGAATTCCATTTTGCCACTGGAGAGGCTTAATATTCTACAGGGAGAGCATTCAATCAGATGCAGACTCTGTTTAGGACAGTTTGATTCCCACCCTTTCTCTGAGGAGCTCAGATATGGCCCTGCTTTCCCCGTTCCATTGCAATAACCCTGTGAGGTAGGTAAGGGTGGAGAGAGAGAGAGCTTGGTGGCAGAATGGGCACACGAACCTGGGTATCCAAGTTCTCAGTCCCACACTCTAAACCAGGGTTCCCCAATGTGCTGCCCATGCGTGCCATGACACCCACCAGTACTTCCTGTGGTACCCCCTGAGCTTTTCAGAAAGCTTGTGATTGTTATGAGCTTCCCTCATTCAAATGAAGGGTTTCCCTAGGGTTGCCAGATCCGACTCAGTAAATATCTGGGGATTTTGGGGGTGGAGCCAGGAGCAAGGATATGACACCACTTCTGTGACGTCACATCCTGTGCTTTCACTTCCAGGTCTACCTCCCACATCCAGAAGGTTCCTGTGATTCCATCTGCTTCTAACACAGTGGTTGCTTTCAACTCATTCTCCACCCAAGCCACACACAGTGGTACCATTTAGGATTGCCAGGTGAGGCTGACAGGCTGATGGGGGACTTTCCAGGAGCCTCCGGGAGAGGAGAGGAAAGACCACGATTGAACTCCAAAGGGAGTTCTGGCCATCACATTTCAAGGGAGGGTGTTCCTTTTAAATGCCTTCCCTCCATTTGGAAACAATGGAGGATGGGGGCACCTTCGTTTGGGGCTCATAGGATTGGACCTCCTGGTCCAGACTTTTTGAAACTTGGGAGATTCTACCTAAAAAAAAAAAAAGCCCCTCCCCCAGCTCCAGATACTTGCAGATTGATTCTCCATTATACCCTATGGGGACCAGTCTCCATAGGGTATAATGGAGCTCTCAGCAGACATTCCCCCCTCTGGCTTTCTGATAACCCTGAATGGGGGGAGGGCCTCCAAACCATGGGATCCCGTCCCCAACTGGGGATTGGCAACCCTAGGTTTTCCACTAGAGGATGACGACTGGTAGGTATCTCAGCTCTCCTTAGTCAGTGTGTGGTTCCATTCCCCCTTCAGGATCTCCCTCTTCCCAGAAGGTGTGAGGAGGGAGGTATTCTGTTTAGCTCTGCCCCCTGAGGCAGCCATTTTGGGTTTGGCTCCACCTCTTGGCTCCACCACCTCCCTCAAAATTCCAAAGGTGCTTGCAGTCAATGCTCCCTCTAAGCAATGGAGTCTTGTGAGCAAAAATTCTACTCTGTGAACTACTGGAATTAAAGTTGTGAGTGAGCAATTTGGCCACTGCATAAGTTAGTTTGCTCTGGAGCCATCCTTCCTGAGCTAAGACAAAATGTGTGAGCCAGAGGCTAAAAAACTGTGAGCTAGCTCACACTAACTTAGCTTAGAGGGAACACTGCTTGCAGGCTCAAACAGGTTGGGGCCCCTTGCTCTAAACATTGCACCGTGCTGGCGCAGAAACTGAGAATGCCAGGGGAAACGTAAAGGTGATGAGAACCGGGGTGGGTGGGTTAAAACTTAGAAAGCAAAGCCGTTTCCATTTCACACTGCACTGCACACTCGAACTTCCTGAGGTATTCGTCAGTGACCCCTGTTGTGTTTTCTCTATTTCAGGAGTATGTCCGAGAAATAAAGCAAGCTGGTTGTGATGGAGGAGGACAAACAGGGAGAAGAGAATTTGATTTAGTCGTTCAAGGGCTTGACTCAGGTATGACCCAGCCAAAGTTCAACCTTGTCAAGGGCCCTCTGTTTCCGGGGCAGAACTGAGCACCTACTTCAAGGCCGCCATCAAAAACTGAGGGGAACGTCCTGCCCAAGGATTAAGATTGCAGGAAAAGGCCCTCCTGACTGTCCCACCAATCCAAGAAGCTTGTTTGGTGGGTATGTGCGAACATAAGAAGAGCCCTGCTGGATCAGACCAGTAGTGGTCCATCTGGTCCAGCATCTCCTCTCACACAGTGGCCAACCAGTTCCCCTGGAGGGCTAACAACAGGGCAGAGAGGCTGAGGCCTTCCCCTGACAAGAACATCAGAAGAGCCCCGCTGGATCAGACCAGTGGTCCATCTGGCCCGTGGTCCAATTTCCAGCACTGGTTAGTACTGGTTAGAACATCAGAATAGGATCTGGGTGACCCAGGTTCTAATCCCCACCCTTCCACAGAAGCTCACTGTGGGCCAGTCACTCATCCAAAGCCTAATCAACCTTACAGGGCTGTCGCTACAGCGATGAAATGGAGCAGAGAACAATGCTGTAAGTTGCCATCGGTCCCCGTTGGGGCAAAAAGCAGGACATACGTATGTAAATATACAAACAGTCTGGCTAACTAGTATGCGCAAATGTAAAGTCTTCCCCCCCAAAACACTTATAGGCAGTAATGAAGCGAGAGAAGACACGCTAAAGGAAAACCCCAAAGCAGGAAAGAGAGTTTCCAGTAACAGCAAAGAAAACCATTCTCCCTCCACAACCAGCCCTCCTTGATTAGGTCTACGCAAATGAGCTTTCATTTCTATTGATATACTTCTTGCTTCAGTTGCTTTGTAACAGGCCGAAACTGGCCAGAATGCTCATCTGTATTACAAATGCCACATTCGCAGTCACCCCCTGGCAGGCCTTTGAGATCCAAAGGAGCTTCAAGCCTCACCTGTGGGAATGCTCCAAGCAATGGCTAAAAGGTGCCACTAGAGGAAAAAACTGGAATCTTAACCTCATTCTAGTTGTGTCAAAAGACCTTGCCCGCTCGTCCCCTGCAGTCTGAAGGCCAAACAACCTCCTACCTTTTCCTCCCCTCCTTCCTGAAGCGTGTCCCGCGCAGCGATCTGTCTCAAAGGCTTTGACGGAGGGACTTAAATAGGGAAATGGCTGGCCGCCAAACCGACATGGCTTTAAGATGGAAAGGAAAGAGTGACCAGGGCTGGCTGGTGTCCAAGAACAAGGCTCAGAAACCTATCATGACATTTTGGATCCAGGGCCGGTTCAGATTCATTCAGAGGCACTTTCCCCCCCGACAGGCACTCCTTGGCCCATCCCATGATACTCCACACCACACGCCAGCTGGGATGGAGCCGGTGTTGTATATCAGTAACCAGGAAAGCCAGATTAAGTGTGGCTAGGTGGCAGAAGCACAGCTGGCTGAGCGGTGATCAGGGAGGGCCGGGTTCAAATGTCACCACTGGCATGAACTCACTAGGCCTCGGGCAACCGGCTCTCTCCCATCTCAGATCTGCCTACCTGACTTACAACTCGAGAACCGCAGGGACACCGAAAGCACTTTATTGTTATATAACTTCCTTCCAGCAGACATCTCGCAAGTAAAGCTAGCCAGTATTTTACCTTGCTTGCATGCCTCACCTTTCTCCCCAATGAGAGTGGCTTACACTGTTCTCCTCTCCTCCGGTTTTAGTGTCACAACGATCCTGAGAGGCAGATGAGGCTGAGCATGCGTGACTGGTCCAATGTCACCCAGCAAGCTTCCAGGGCCCCGTGGGGATCCAAACCTGGGTCTCCCGGACTCTAACCACCAGTGTTCCCCCTAAGCTGACTTAGTGTGAGCTACCTCACAGTCTTTTAGCCTCCGGCTCACCCATTTTTGTCTTCGCTCAGGAAGGATGGCTCCAGAGCAAACTAATTGCTGCAGCAGCCAAATCGCTCGCTCACAATTTTAATGCCAGTAGCTCACAAAGTACAATTTTTGCTCACAAGACTCCAGAGCTTAGAGGGAGCATTGCTAAGCCACACCAGACAAAAAGAAAGCACAAAAGCTAATACCAGGATAAGCTCATATTTGGCTGGGGAAGAGTCCAGCAGGCTACAAGCCAGACTGTTTCCTGTCACTCTTTTGCATTGTTCTGCAGGGTGCTGTCCACCCACCCTGAGCAAAAGCACCCTCCTAAATGATAATGCAGCCGGACTGCACTCGCACACACTTCTTGGAACAACTCAGCCTCCCGAGGAACACTCCCCCCTTTCTTCTGCGTACCAAATATAGCTCTTGGCTGTGCCACTTTGTCTGGCCCTTGCAAGCCTGGGCTCCACTCAGTTCCTTGCCTGTCAAGCCAGATCAACAGCACGTCAGTCAGGGGGTACAGTCAGCCCTGGGACTTAGGGATGGGTAGGGTACATACAGCACAATGGCGTTGTGCAATTAAGTTCAGTAACAGAGGCCCATAGCTATTTCCCATCGATATGTCTAATTCAGATTTCTTCACTCTCTTGGCCATGTGCGTCTCTCCTCTGTGGTCCATGCCTCTCCCCTTCCCCATAATTCCTCCCAATCACTCCTTTGCACTCTCTTATCCTAGGACTAGCTGCCTTCCCCAGCCCACAGCCTTCTTTCCTAGGCTTTTCAGCCCTTCTCTAGGCTTTCAGTACCTCTGCCAGTAACAGTAAGAAACCTTTCTGCCATCCCTCTGTGACAACAGGGCAACTCAGCCAATCACAGCCAGAGGAGTAATCAGCCCTCACACACTGCAGAATGCCGTAGCCATGCAATACAGATTGGCCCAGTCTTTCATTTGGGCAGTTGCAAGCGCTTGGCATACGAACAGGTATGAGCTGGTAATGACAAAAGGGGGCATACAGTATTACTGTTCAAAATTCTTGCTGACGGTCTCCTATGTTAAGTTTATTTTTCCCCTCAAGTCTCCTTGAATGGTGGCTGAAATGTGAAAATTCTGTCCATCTAGCATATCATTAACAACAAACAAGTAAATTTGGGGAAAAGGTTATTGCCTTTGCCCTTCATTCTCTAAAAGAAGCACACAGAGTGTTTCTTCCCCCTCCTCCCAAGAACTTTTCCAAGCATCTGCAGATTAAAACGTTTCCCCTAAGCCAGTTACACAACATGACTTCAGTTGCCCAACGTTATGATTCAGGATGTCATCACTACACAATGACAAGCATTTACTTGTTCAAGAACGAACACCAACGCGATTCAGAATTAACAGACTTTCCAGACTTAATCCCGCTGTCTTCCCCCAACCATTCCTTTTCAGCAGTGTGCATTTCTAATCCCCACCCTAGGGATCAAGGTAGTAATTAAAACAATGCAAAAGTATTTTGCATTTTTCTAAAGAGAATAGAATAGTTTAGTAGAGAATCACAGGATTTCACTGTCTCCTGCAGCGCCACTAGATCTGTGCAGAGTTGCTTATTTTCTGGACAGCTGCCAGTCAGAGCAGACAAAAACAAAAGGTCTGGCACAGTAATAGGGCAGCTTCATGTGTGCCCCTAGTTCAAATCACCTGTGCACTAGGTGGCCATTGCCAGCTCAGACTCTCAGCCCCTCTCATCTGCAAGGTACTGGCCTACCTCACAGGGCTGTACAGATTAGAACTAAAGAGCATGTACATCAAGTGATTTGAACATGGAAGAGACAACATGGATGCTCGCTATTCTTTTTAAAGGAACCATAAGAACCTTTGCTGCAGCACAGACATCCTTCGGTAATAATGTCTTTGTTGGGGTGGGGGAGAAAGCAGGAGCATTCATTATTAGGATGATGACTGCAGAGAAAAGCTTGAGACCCCACAGAGGGATTCTTGGTAATGCGGCTGACTGATGAACAGTTTGGGTTACCAACTTCCATGTGGGTCCTGAATATCTCCAGGAATTACCATTCATCTCCAGATTACATAGATCAGTTCCCCTGGACAAAATGGCTGTTTTGGAAGTTGAACTCTGTGGCATTATAACCCCACTGACATCCCTCTCCTTCCCAACACCCTGCCCCCACGGCTCCACCCCCAAATCTCCAGGGATACCCCATCCAGAGTTGGCAACCCAGGCTTGAAACCCTGTTGGACAAGCTTTTTCTCCTTGTGGGGCCTCCTTCCTCCTGCTCTAGAAATATAGGAATAACACGCCCTTTCAACATTCCCCAACTGTTTTTTTATAAAGACACCAACACATCCATTTCACCACTTCCGTCTAAGCTGTGGTTGCCATCCTCCAGGTGGGGCCTGGAGATCTCCCAAAATGATAATGGATCTCCAGACTACAGTCCCCCTTGGATGAATTAGCGGCTTTGGAGGGTGGACTCCGGCATTACGCTCCACTGAGAACACATTCCCCAGGCTCCACCCCCAAATCTCCAGGGATTTCTCAACCCGGAGTTAACAGCCCGAGCCCGTACATTTGGACTGGGGGGGGGGGGGGGGGGGGGCAGCAACCACATCTGTCCTCCTCCTTCATACACCCCATTGCTGGGGTTGGGCCGCCACTCTCCAAATCATTATTGTGACCAGGGCAGATCCATTCTCTACCTACCCCTTCCAGTGACCCTCCTGGAAGATTCGTGGACCCTCCCCATCATCTCTCCCTGTTGGATTCCAGCAGGGGCCTCACCCCCTTCCCCATCTTCGACTCATTACCTGGCAACCACGGTCACCATGACCACGCACCCGGAAGCGGGCTGACCTCCCCTCAGCTGACCCAATCAAAACACACCCTCGTTTCTTCAGGCGAGAGGCGGAGCCGGTCAGGAAACCGGCCAATAGAAAGCGTGCAGAGGCGCGTCGCTGGGGTCCGAAAAAAGCAGCGGACCGCTGGCGAGGAGGGTCCGTTTCTCTTCAGTGTCCCCCATCCTCTAGAAACGAGGACTCTGCGGCTAACGTTCCGCGTTGATGGCAGAGAAAGAGACAGGCGAGGCTAGATCCTAGAAACCGTCTCCCGTTATTGGACGGGTTGCTGTCGAGGGAGGTTTCAAGTGATTGGATTGTAGTCTGTAAATTGGTGTAATACAGAGGAGCGGGTGTGTCATAGAAATGTTCATATGTGTGCGCACGTGCATAGACACACACACGTTCAGGTGGGTAGCCGTGTTGGTCTGAAGCAATAGAACAAAGTTGGAGTCCAGTTGCCACCTTTGAGACCCAGCATTAAACTTTGTTGGTCTTAAAGGAGCCACTGGACCCAAACTTTGTTCTACACACACATATGAACATTTCTATGACTACTTTCCATTTAATTCAGGGTCCCCCAAGGCAGTGAACATTAAAACAAAGCATTACAAAATTTCAGGCATTAAAAACCATTTAGAATACACACACACAAAATAAATAAAATAAAATAAAAAGAATACACACACACACACACACTCTATGTGGGCAATAGAGTTGTACTGTACTAAATGAGACACACACTTGGAAAATTTATTAGGGACTGTTGTCTTTACTACTGTATAGCTTGCTGATACAGGGATCCTGTTGTGAAATTTCACACCATTGAAAGTGTTGTGTTAATACTTATGCTTTGCTCAGTGTAGTGGTTAAGAGCAGCGGACTCTGATCTGGAGAACTGGGTTTGATTCCTCACTCTTCCACATGCAGCCAGCTGGGTGACCTTGGGTCAGTCACAGTTCTCTCAGAGCTGTTCTCTCAAGAGCAGTTCTCACAGAGCTCTCTCAGCCCCACCTACTTCACAAGGTGTCTGTTATGGGGAGAGGAAGGAAAGGAGATCGTAAGCCGCTCTGAGTGAAGGGCGGGGTATAAATGCAATCTCTTCTTCTTCAGTTCTGTTTTCAGACTTCTGATTTGGTTCAGAACCCTAACCCTATTTGCATTATTTATTGAATGTCCCATCCTTCAATTGCATTGACTCACTGTGTATAATTTGCCTTGAGTCCAAGTGAAAAAGGTGGACTATAAATAATGCAAATAAATAAATATATAAAATGTTTAGAGCAATTAAGTAAAACATAATATAAACACATAATAACGCACACCAAAATGGAGGAGGGCTAATAAGAGTTAGGCAAGGGAACACCAGACAGAACAAAGAAGTCTTTAACTACTGGTGTTAGAAGGATAAATCTCCCTGCCGAGGGAGTTCCAATGTTTTGGTGCTATAACCAAGAAGGCCATTTCTTGGGTTGTCACTTGTCTAGCCTCAGACGGCAGCAGCATCTGAAGCAATCCCTCTGAGGTGGCCATGTAGCTGTATATACAAGCCTTGCTCCCAAGGAAGTTACACTGTGGTTCAGTGGGACAGCATTTGCTTGACATGTAGAAGGCCTCTGTGTCAATTCCTGGCATCTCCAGGTAGCAGAGGTTAGGAGAGACCAGTGTCTTGAGGACTGCTGCATCTAGTCAGAGGAGGCTATGCTCTCCGCCGTCGACTAGTATCTTGTTCCCTAAGGTAACAAGGAGTTCCATAGTGCTTAAAACTTTTACTCCCAGCCTAAAACTTTCTCTGTGGAACTGTGAATTCTACCCAGAAGGCAAAGCAATAAATGAAATTCTTAAAGCATCTCAACTGGCCCGTAGCTAACATGGGGCCCACGGGGCCTGGCCCCCTAGTGTTTCTTTTGGGGCCCCTCCCTCCTGGGCTGCCCCCAAAGTGCTCCAACTTACCACCTGCATTGTATTTCCATTTAATTAGCTGGTGGGCTCCCCGAGGCCCCCTCCAAAAAAATTCCCTAGCTACGGGGCTGCATCTCAAGCATCTATTGTGGGTGGGTGGGTCCTTAGCTCAGTGGTAGAGCCTTAGATACAGAAGGGCCCTGGCATCTGAAGGTAGAAGGAAGATCTGTGTGCCTTTGAGCCATAACCACCCCACTATAGTATGAAATTCAAGAAATGCAGCTTTCTCCACCATTGAGAAAGCTTTGTCTGATTATCGCTCCGCCCCCTTTACCATGAAGTTGTTAGGCACAATCCTTTATAGCCAGTTTGGTGTAGTGGTTAAGTAAGCGGACTCTAATCTGGGAGAACCGGGTTTGATTCCCCACTCCCCCACTTGCACCTGCTGGATGACCTTGGGCAAGCCATAGTTCTGTCAGAGCTATTCTCTCAAGGACAGTTGTCTCAGAGCTCTCTCAGCCCCACCTACCTCACAGGGTGTCTGTTGTGGGGAGGGGAAGGGAAAGGAGTTTGTAAGCCACTCTGAGTGAAGGGCAGGGTTGTTATGTCCACAGACTGCCACTGGGCGCCCGCGATTCAGTGGAGCTTGAGTGCAGAGAACAATGAGGACTAGGCTCCTGCACCCTGCCTCTAGGGAACCAATGGGACATTGGCGGGAGGTTTGAATAGGCCAATGGGATTCCGCAGGGGTTCCCCAGAATGTATATAAGCCGCCGCTTGGCGGTTGGTAGGTGTGCTTGTTGCGTACTAATAAAGTGTGCTGTGTACTATGCGTGCCTCAGCGGTTCTTCCATGCGGCTAACTCACTACACAACAGGGGTATAAATCCAATCTCTTCTTCTTCTACAGTAACCAAACCCGAGGTAAGTCATCTGGGCCTTGATGCTATTTAGTGCATATGAGCCCCTCCTCCCCCTGAACTGTTAAGTGGTGCAGCCCCAAACCCTCCACTCCAGCCTACCTGCTCCGAATGCCTAAAATATACATGCGTGTGCTGTCAAGCCACAAACTGATTGACATCGACCCCAGCAAGGGGCTCTTCAGACAAGTGAGAAGCAGAGGTGGTTTGTCATTTGTGTCGTGGACCAGCCAGATGCAGCCAGCCCCAAAGAGGCAAAAGTCTCTGAGGAAGAACAGACAGGCGAAGAGGGTCCAAGCTCACAGTTAGTGGAGGACGACCTGCTGTAGGAAGCTACTGCAACCTTGCCAAGCAGCAACTCACAGTCTGACAGTAGCCCCCCCAAGCTGTTCAGGCCCATGGCTCAGAACCAGAGAGGGCCCCACCTCCCACCTCGCCTCCCTCGTCCTCAGAGCTGTTAGAGTGTAGACGAATGTGGGTCCGTCATGAGATGCAGGAAAGGTGACAGAGTGTGCAGTCAGCAGCCCAGAGACACCTGGCCCTAGATAGTCAGGAGGAGAGCGCGCACACCCGCACTATGCAACCCAGCTGTGAGACGGGCAGAGAGAGGGAGAGATGGACGCATCTAATTACTCCTGATGTTGCTGCCACTGACTCTGCCTTCGGACCGTGATTCTGACTCCCGGACTGTAACTGGACCTCGACTCTTGGATTTGCCCTGAACCTGCTTCTGTCGCTGACTCTGTGTATGACCTAGGGGCTGGACTCTGACCCCGCTACACCAGGTTGTGCCTGCACCTTGGCTAGCACGCACCTTGACCGCACAACTCCACTCTGTGCCCCATCTGTTCCGGGACAGTTGCTTTCCTCTGCAGAGTCTTCCTTGGCAGTCTCCCTTCTAAGTAGTGATCCAGCTTAGCATTTAAGAGCTGACAAGAGCAGGCTATACCTTGCCACCTTCTAATTCGCAAAATACAGACTGGTTTCCACACTCTTTTGGTACAGGAAGTAGTAGAGCCTTGGCAATAGAATTCTGTCCTCAGATTTCCAGTTCTGATCTCCGATGGTTTAGCAGCTGCGTGAGGCCTGATCTTTTTTCCTGCCTCTTGTGGTCACCAGTGTGCCATCTGCCGCCTGGTTTTCCTTCATGCCATGTAGCCGTTGTCAGCACCACACATTGTCACCAACTGCCTCATCTGTTAAGGTAGTTAGGAACTCCAAGGGGAAGCTCAGCTGTCTCCAGGGCATTCTCTCCCCACCCCCCACCCCCCAGCTGGATGCTCCATATGGCAGCTTGATTCTCACCAATTCAAGAGCAGAGGCTTGGTTTTAATCGTGTCGACAATTTTTTTAAAAAATGTAAACTCCGCCAAGCATGGCAAGGTACTAGAGAGTGTAAATCAGCTACTGCATGTGAAGTTGCCTTACACTGGATCAAAATCAGCCTTCTCTGCTAGGTGAAGGGCCGTGGCTCAGTGGTAGAGCATCTGCTTGGTATGCAGAAGGTCCCAGGTTCCATCCCTGGCATCTCCAGTTGAAAAGATCTAGTAGTGGGTCTTTAGAAAGACATCTACTTGAAATCCTGGAGAGCTGCTGCCCATCTGAATAGATGACACTGACCCGGATGGACCAAGGGTCTGATTCAGTATAAGGCAGCTATCTAGAGATATAGGTACTCTGGCTGGCAGTGGCTCTCCAGGGTATCAGGTAGAGGTCTTTTAAATCCCTTTTTTTTTGCTGTCAAGACCCAGCTGGTTGAAAACCCTGCAGGGTTTTCAAGGCAAGAGATGTTCAGAGGCTGTTTGCCATTGCCTGCCTCTGCGCAGCAACCTTGGACTTTAAGAACATAAGAGATGCCAATGTTGGATCAGGCCAAAGGCCCATCCAGTCCAACACTCTGTATCACACAGTGGCCAGAAATACCAGTGCCATCAGGAGGTCCACCAGTGGGGCCAGGACATTAGACTTTCTCGGTGGTCCCATCCAAGTACTGACCAGGGCCAAGCCTGCTTAGCTTCCAAGATCTGAGATTAGGCTAGCCTGGGCTATCCAGCTCAGGGCTTTATATCACCTCCTGCCTTTTTATTCTGGAGATGACCGGGACTGAAATGGGGACCTTCTGCATGCAAAGCAGATACTCTGCCACTGAGCCACGGCTCCTCCCAAGTAACTGGCTGAAACCTAACATCTCTTATGCAGTAGAAAAGAGCAAGAGTCCAGCAGCAACTTAAAACTAACAAAATTTGTGGCAGGGGATGAGCTTTCGGGAGTCACTGCTCACTTCTTTAGATGTGCTCCTACCCTGCTGCAAATTTTGTTAGTCTTTAAGTTGCTACTGGACTCTTGCTGTTTTCTACTGCTACAGACAGACTAATACAGCTACCCATTTTGATCTATCTATCATGCAGCTCTGCTGCTTTCAGGTATCAGCGCCTGATTTGTTCTTCAACCTTGTGGTTGGATACGATCTCGAGGCTGAATCTGCAACACGGAATGTCTTTTTCTAAGCAAGCCGTTCACTGAACAGGCTGGCTTGTGTTATGCAGTTTCACCCATTTTTGTGGACTGCAGTAGATAAGCAAAGATGTCTTGGATTTACCTAATATAGTGGTTAGGGTGGCTAGGTGGTATAGGTAAGAAATGCATGTGAAGGTCCTTCTGGATGTATTGGGCTACACTATGATTAGTGTGGACACACAGACTGCAATAGACATGTGTTGTTATGGTTATGTGACTTACATGGATTTTTATTATACTTTTAAATTACAAAACAGCCCGAAGAGCCCAGACTAGCCTGATATCATCAGAGCTTGGAAGCTAAGCAGGGTCGGTCGTGGTTTGAACTTGGATGGGAGACAACCAAGGGAGCGGAGGAAGGCAATGGCAAACCATCTCTGAAAGTCTCTTGCCTACACCAGCCAGTCTGGTGTAGTGGTTAAGTGTGCGGACTCTAATCTGGGAGAACTGGGTTTGATTCCCCACTCTCCACTTGCACCTGCTGGATGACCTTGGGCAAGCCATAGTTCTGTCAGAGCTGTTCTTGAAAAAGAGCAGTTTCTCTCAGAGCTCTCTCAGCTTCACCAACCTCCCTGGGTGTCTGTTGTGGGGAGGGGAAGGGAAAGGAGTTTGCACGCCGCTCTGAGACACCTTTGGGTAGTGAAGGGCAGGGTATAAATCCAATTTCTTCTTCTTCTTAAAAACCTCATGAAAGTTGTGATTTGATGGCTCGTTTTGCTTTATTAAAATACAAACAGGCACCAAATGAGCTCCAGGCACTGTGGTGCTTGTTTTATAAACACTCTCAGCTTCTTCCGAAGCAAACTGTGGATGTAGAAACCCTGGGCTCTTGAGGTCCCACATGTAAAAACTCAGGCTTGTTTCTGATTGAGTTGGCTGCATTCAGGACCGCCAGACTTTTTCTCGTGGGCACTCAGTGAAATTGCTGAGCAAGTCGGGTTAGAATGGATAAAAGGAAGTGATTAACACATGGAATTTACTGCTACAGGTGGTGGTGGCTACAAGCATGGACAGCTTCAAGAGGGAACTGGATAAACAGCTGGAGCAAAGGTTCATCAGTGGCTATTAGCCACAAGGTATAGATAGGAACCCTCAGTCTGGGGCAACTGATGCTCTAGATTCTTGGTGCATGGGGGGGGGGCAACAATGGGAGGGCTTCTAGTGTCCTGGCCCCACTGCTGGACCTCCTGATGGCACCTGGTATTTTTGGCCACCGTGTGACAGAGTGTTGGACTGGATGGGCCACTGGCCTGATCCAACATTGGCTTCTCTTACGTTCTTATATTCTTTCTCTGCGTACATCCTCTCCCAGTGGCCGGGACCTGCGTTCCCAGCTTGCAGCAGTGCCAGCAAGTCCTCAGCGCCCCCTCCTGCAGCCAGCTTCTATCCCTGCTGGCTCAGAAAAAGACAAGTCCTACTGAATTCACTGGGGTTTACACCTATGCAGTTCTTCTCTGTGCAGTGTGGCAGAACATAAGTCTCAACACAGGCCGCGCTACTCAAGTCCTCCAGTAGATGGTGTACATGATCCACAGTTTGGTCAACTGCGGCTCTGTTCCCCAACCTGTCTTTTTAATCTCTGTTCCTTCTATCTTTCCTTCCCTCCCACCTCCAGTATCCCTGTGGGGGGGATTCTTATTGATGCTGGAGAAAGGACAGGTATAATTGGATGCCACGGTGAGCTAGCAACCCACCCCCACTCACACACACCCCCCCCGCCAGCCCCTTTTTACAGCTCCGGTTTTCAAAGCCTGTCTCTTGGCTGTTCTGCTGTGGCTCAGGACTGAATTCTTCCCATGTTTTCTGTTCCCACAAGGAAGCAGCTTCAAAGACTGGGGGGGGGGGGGGGGGAGAGCCTACCCCCCCCCCCCCAAAGCCAGAAGAGTGGATAACTATGGAGGAAGGTGGGGTTTTTTTTAATGCAGTTAAAAAATCTCATCTTTTCCTATTCCTTTACAGACGAACAAAAATATATATATATTAAAGACATGCACATGCGCACACACAAAGTCACCTTTGCATTCACAAGACAATTGCTTTGTCAAGGTCACCGTGTCTTCCCACTGACAGTTCCCCTTCCCAAGACTTAGATTCTCTTCCAGGCCCGTAGCTACAGTGGGGCTTTTTGGGGCCTCCCCCCCACTTCTTGCCAAGGCCCCTCCCAAATTCCTTTCAGGCCCCCCCCCTTGGGGCTTGGCCCCTCAACTGCCTGCCAAGGCCCCCAACTTCCTTTCAGCCCACCCCCCCAACTCTCTGGCAGGATGTGGTGGCCGCCACAAACTCCCCCTGTGCTGCTGGGGCTCCTGGTTCTCCTTGCCTTCCCCCTTTCCGGTGCTTTCTCTCCCCACTCCCACACCCGCCCTCATCCTGGTAGCAACCTCCAGAGCATCTTTTCTGCATTGGGGAATGGTGAGCGGACAGGCCGGCAGCTGGGGTGGGTGGAGGGGAGCACCAGGCAGGAGGCACAAGATGCCAAAGCTCAAGGCAGGCAGAGCTGGTGGCCAGGTGGAGGGCACCACTGCCACACCTGAAAGTGCCGAGTAGCTGGTGAATAAATTACTTTGAATCAAATTAGCCAGTCCCCCCCCCCAGAAATTAAAATGCCCCCTGACTTAGAAATTCCTGGCTATGGGCCTGTTCTCCCCCCCCCCCACAAGTCCAGCTAAAAAGCTGGAATGGGTCTCCAGCTGCTGTTCGCAAAGGTGGAGGGATGTCGTGGCTGTTGTGTTGGATCGGGACCTCGGTGGTGTGGGTTCGAATTCACTCAGCGGGGAAATAGGCCGGATGACCTTGGGCCGGTTGTTTTCCTTTCAGCCTAGCCTACCTTGCAGGGTTGTTGTGAGAATAAAGCAAAAGGGGGGCAAAGCTGTGTGCGGTGTTCTGAGCTTCTTGGGGTTAAAAGGTGACGGATTTCTCTGCAGAGAAGGCTGTTGGAAAAGTTTTCACTTTTATCTGAGCAGGGGAAAGAAATTACCACCCCTCCCCGTGAAATTTCTTTATAATGCAATGTCACCCAGGAGGGCAAGTTGTCACAGTGAGATTTTCCATGATGAACATGATTCTACTGGGATTATTCTTCCAACATGGCCAACACCGACCACACCCTTTCCATCCTTCACGGCCAAGCAGGGATTAAGTGGAGGGGTGGAGCTCCAAGCAATGTTCCCTCTAAGCTGTGGAGTCGTGTGAGCAAAAATCCTACTTTGTGAGCTGCTGGCATTAAAGTTGTGAGCGAGAGATTGGGCTGCTGCATAAATTAGTCTGCTCTGGAGCCATCCTTCTTGAGCTAAGACAAAAATCCGTGAGCCAAAAGCTAAAAAACTGTGAGCTAGCTCACACTAACTCAGCTTAGAGGGAACACTGGCCCCAAGCTGTCAGCCATATTCAGGGCCTTCTTATTGGTAGCCCCTTCCCTGTGGAACTCCTGTGTGTGTAGGAAATGTTGGGAGATTTTGAGAACGGGCAGCAGGCGCCACCATGAGAAGAGCTGGCTGGGAAGTGGGACAACAGCCCACCCCAAAATGGCGGTCACAGGGCCAGTCACAAAATGTCGGGAGGTTCCAAGCCAAGCGGCTGCTTTGGGCGGAGGCGACTCTTTCTGAATGGCTGCTCCCTGCAAATGCAAAATTGGCACATCCTGGGCTCTTCTGAAGTACTTCCTCCTCCAGTGAGGTTGAAGAATGCGAGGACTGGTATTGTGTAGTGGGTTGCCGCATGGAGAGACGACAGACAACGACCCCCAAGATAGCACGCTTTATCCGCACACAACAAGACATGCAGACAAACGGCCGGCAGGCCAACTATATACATCCCTGGGGACACACCCCTGGTCACCATTGGTGGGTTTGAATCTCCCGCCACGGATCCCATTGGCTCCCCAGTGGAGGGACTAGGATGCTAGTCCCTATTGTTATTCTAGAGTCAAGCTCTGGCAGTTCAGGCTGACCGCTGGCCCCCCGGTGGCGGTCTGCATACACAACATCCCTCCCCCCATAGTTCCGACCCACCCTAGGTGACATAGTCCTTCAAATAAGACGGGGCCCGTCGTTCTCTGGTGGATCGCCGGGGGTTGGGTGCTGTGACCACGGGGGACTCGCCTTCAGGTGGTGGCTCCGCTGGTTCGGCGACTCCTGTGGCCGGGGCCTCGCTAGCGATCGTCGGTGGCCCCGGAGCCGGGATCGGCTGCTCCCCCTGAGTGGGGATGGGCGCTAGGGGTGGAGGAGCGCTCTCTTCGCGCGCCGGCTGTGGCTCCGGGCCTTCCGTGTCCGAGAGTTCTGGGAGCATGCGCCGCCGGAGCTGATCGACGTGTCTCCGCAGTACCTGGCCGCACTTGGTGGACACCTCATACATTACCGCTCCTAGAGGCCGGATGATGCGGCCCTCTAGCCATTCCTGGCCCCTGCCGAAGTTCTTGGCGAAGACCGGTTCCTCCGGGAAAAATCCACGAGGTGCCTCCCTGGTGGAAGGGGGCCGACCTGACGTGCCGGATCAGGTTGCCGCTGAGGAATTGCTGGAACTCCTCCGATGTGAACGCTGACCCGTTGTCGGAGACGATTGTGTCCGGCAGGCCGTGGGTGGCGAAGATCTTGCGTAAGGCCCGAATGGT
>NW_015173700.1:268141-275672 GCF_001447785.1 Gekko japonicus | reverse complement strand
AAAAAATTCAAGCGCGGACTTGGCGCCTTGGACCCAGGAGGCCCAGTCCTGCGGGCGGGCTATGTCGAAGGGCGGAAGCAGCCCTAGCCCTGGAGCGGTAGCCATCGTGCGCGTCGGAGGTGGTGATGTCAAAAAATTCAAGCGCGGACTTGGCGCCTTGGACCCAGGAGGCCCAGTCCTGCGGGCGGGCTATGTCGAAGGGCGGAAGCAGCCCTAGCCCTGGAGCGGTAGCCATCGTGCGCGTCGGAGGAGTTGCGGGAGAAGCGGTCTCGCTAGCTGGATGGCTCATCGGATCGGCTGCTTCGCGTTCTCCTGGTACCTCGCGACGGCCCGGCTCAGATGCGGCAGTATCCCACCTTCGTCGCCACTATTGTGTAGTGGGTTGCCGCATGGAGAGACGACAGACAATGACGTAGTCCATAGCACGCTTTATTGGCACACAACAAGACATGCAGACAAACGGCCGGCAGGCCAACTATATACATCCCTGGGGACACACCCCTGGTCACCATTGGTGGGTTTGAATCTCCCGCCACGGATCCCATTGGCTCCCCAGTGGAGGGACTAGGATGCTAGTCCCTATTGTTATTCTAGAGTCAAGCTCTGGCAGTTCAGGCTGACCGCTGGCCCCCCGGTGGCGGTCTGCATACACAACAACTGGCTCTTTGCTTGGGGGATGAAGGAACTGGACACCAGGAAACATACCCAGGGGTGCCAGTGGTGCACGTATTGGGAATTGTGGTGCCTTCTGTGTCCCACAATGTTTACTGCCTGGGTAGTCAGTTTTGCCCTGTACTGGATGGCCCAGGCTAGCCCAATCTTGTCAAGTCTTGGGAGCTAAGCACGTTACTATTTGGATGGGAGGCGACCAAGGAGTCATGTGGTCGCTACGCAGAGGCAGTTGATGGCAGGCCACCTCTGTTTGTCTCTCCCTGCCCTGACCTGGATGGCCCAGACTGGCACGATCTCATCAGATCTCGGAAACTAAGCAGGGTCCGCCCTGGTTAGTATTTGGATGGGAGACCCCCAAGGAATACCAGGGTCGTGACACATAGGCAGGCAACGGCAACCCACCTCTGTCAGTCTCTTGCCTTGAAAACCCTCTGGGGTCACGTAAGTTGGCTGTGACTTGGTGGCACTTTCCACCACCAATCAAGTTGTGGAAAGGCAGAGAGGCTGATGTACATGGACACATGTTAGCGATTTTTTTTTTTTTTTAAACCCAGAACCTCCCCATAAGGGATAACAGGGACAGGGAATCATCAGAGATTGGAACTGGTTAACAAGAACAGTCTCTGGTAAACTCGGCCGGGAGGGCAGGATAAAAGTTTAACAAATAAAAAACAAAATAATAATAAACGGTAAGAGAGTGGGCACATCAGAGACATGAAAAGCACAATGGCTCAGGAAGCCTGGAGATTCCTCTCGAGCCCCACGTGTGGTTCCCAAAGGCCACAGAGTCATGTGCTCAACTGCAGGTGGTGAAATCAAACCACGCATTAGCGAGGCTTTAATGGGCTCACTAGGTGGAACACCGCCCCCCCCCCCTCTCTCTTCATTAATCAGGAAAACCCTGAACGCTAATGATTTAAATGCCAGGAATTAAAGCCTCATCCCATTACCAGAGCTGGGGAGGGGGTTGTATTTCCTTCCCTGTGGAGGGGTGTGTGTGTGTTTAGGGGCGAATAAACTTTGCCCAGGTGTGCAACATGATAGCCCAGGGCTGCTCAGCACGTCCTCTCATCACTGTTTAACCACACGCTCCGTATGCAGCTTAAAGGAGTGCCGATCTCTCCTTCCCTGGTGATTCCTTCCAATTTTTTTTCCCCCACCTGTGTATCTCAGCACAGATCTCCCAGATCAGGCCAAGTCCTTGAGCTCTGTAGCCATTTTAATGGAGAGCTAAGTCCCTTCCAGTCTGTGCTGTCTATAAGTTTGAACTGTTACCTTCCATTCCAGTGTATTTGAAAAAGTGTGCCTCGCACACAAAAGCTCATGCCTTGAAGAAACCTTTGTTGGTCTTAAAGGTGCCACTGGACTCTAAATTTGTTCTACTGCTTCAGATCAACATGGATGCCCATCTGAGTGTGAAATATACTGGGTTTGACACGCGAGTAGTGTTCAGCTCATAATTTATTGGGAATAAGCTCAACTAAAAGACAACCCTAGCAGGGCCGAAGCCCTGCTTATATTCCTGACAAACAACACACCCCAAACACACCTACTCCCAACAATAGGCTATTTACACAATCATCGCATCCCCAAGCTCCCCTTTACTCTGACCGCCCCGTGTAGCACGGAACTGTATCAGTACATAACATGGGATTTAGGGAGAGACCACCTTCCAGAGCAGCCGTTTTATCCAAGGGAACTGGAATAAATGCTTTTTAAAAAATAGACACTAGACAGCATATTAAAAAGTAGAGACATCACCCTGCCAACAAAAGTCCATATGTTCAAAGCAATGGTATTCCCAGTAGTAATGTATGGCTGCAAGAATTGGACCATAAGGAAGGTCGAGCACCAAAGAACAGATGCTTTCGAATTATGGTGCTGGAGAAGACTATTGAGAGTCCCTTGAACTGCAAGGAGATCAAACCAGTCAATCCTAAAAGAAATCAACCCTGACTGTTCCCTGGAAGGCCAGATAGTGAAGCTGAAGCTCAAACACTTTGGCCACCAAATGAGAAGGGAGCATTCACTGGAGAAGACCCTGATCCTGGGGAAAATGGAAGGTTAAAGAAGAAGAGGACGGCAAAGGATGAGATGGCTGGACAGGGTTATCAAGGTAATGAACATGAAATTAAGCAAACTCTGGAGCATGACGGAAGAAAGGAGGGCCTGGCGTGACGTGGTCTATGGGGTCACAAAGAGTCGGACTCGACTGTGTGACTGAACAACAACAACAACAAAAATAAACAAGCTATTTGTGAAGTCTGGAGAACAGCTATGATTCCGGGAAATCTTCAGTCCCCACCTGGAGGTTGGCAACCCTAGACTCTGTGCTGATGGGATCTGTCGGATATATTATAGGAACAGGGAAGGATTTTATTCTGTCCCCCTGTCACGACTCAGGTGGGGTGTCACCTGATGCTGCCACCACTCTGGATTTAGGTTCCCTTGAGAGGGCCCAGAGTACCCTCCCAAGACTTTTAGACCTCCCTTTTTGAAAGAAAGAACAGCTCTTCCTGCTGCTCCAGAACTTTTATTCCCAGCCCTCCTCTTCTCCTATTGGTCCATTTTGGCTCCAAAACCTCCCAGGGGCTTCTGGGAATTGTAGGCACAGCCTCACCTACTGCTAGCCAGGCTCTCTGGGCCTAGTAGGCCTCTGGTGGCACAGTCTAGATCATGAACCCCCCCCCCCACACACACGTCTTTGAATTAAGGTTGGGTAATTAACCGGTCAAAGCATAGGTGAAGGTAGTTTGAAAGCATTTATTAGAACAACCAAAACGATATGTCAGCCATCAGACAAATGTAGCACTTAAAGCTTTATTAAAAATAAAATGAGAGTAGAGTGATCTTTTGAAGAGAACCCTGTAGAGACTTATTCTGCATTTATGCTGTAAGCGAAACGGGTATCCAGGGGCACCTTAAAAACCGACAGAACTGATTCCAGCGTAAGCTTTGGTGATTCAGAGCTCCCTTCATCAGATGCATGAAAGTTCCCCGCATTAGGCAGATGTTAATCTTCTGATTTCTGTACATCTTTGATAATTTGCTGAACAGTTCTGGGGGGAGGGGGGGTTCCTTAGAACACCTGGGTAAGCATACAGTTCCCAGTCTTAAAAATTATATCAGAACAGGAATAAAGCCAATTAACAGCAATTATTTAGGAAACAAAACAGTTTTTAAAGGCAGCTGTGTCAAGTAGGTAGCAAGGCATTTCTTCCTGTTTGGAGCTATAGCAGGTAGTCGGTAGAAGAGGGTTCATCATTCCTTCAAGGGTGTGTCCCCCCCCCCCCTTCCTGAAAGATGCAGGGGCTGGTGAAGAAGCAACCCTCACTCCCATCCTTGATAACGAATGACTTCAGAATGAAACCGAAAGGGAACCTGTTACATAGTGGCATTCTTGACTTCCTGGGGAATTTAACCACGGTAGATAATGGAAGTTCTCAGCTTCCATTTTCTTAAGGAGCTAGTCTCCATTTTATTTCCACAGGAAAACATGAATCTGTTTCAGCAAGACTTTGATTCCAGAGGGGATTTTAAGCACTGCTACAGAAACATGGCTAAGAATGTGCCTTACATTACCTCCCCCCCACCCCCAGCTCACTTCAACCATGAATTTACCAGGTGGTCCTTGGGAAGCCACTGTCTCTCCGCCTTTGTACTCTCTCCTGCATTGGCAATGTGAGGAATAATACTGAGCTACCATAAAGGGGTGTCGTAAAGCCTGCATGTTACACTGTTTATGGGTCCAACTTTTGTCCGTTCAATCACATGTGCACTGGAAGTTCCCCAGTTGAAACTTAGATTCTCAGGTGCGCTGGGCCCCGATTTGGATGAGGTCCTCAGCATGCAGGAAGTGCCCCCCCCCCCAACGTCATCTCTCACACCATTTATCCATCCCACCCAAAAAGAGCCCTGTAGAGGCATTACTTGCCCCAGACTTCAGCACATTAATGGGCTACCAATGAGGCATCTCCTTACTGCTGATCCCCCCCTGCCACCCCCCCCCCCTAAATTTTACAAGCCATATACAAGTTTCTGACTTTGTAACCTGTTATTCTTTAGTTGCTTCAAGATGAGCACAAATTTCCTGTTCTATGGAATTCTCCCACCAGGTCTTCTTCTCCAAAGTATGCGCTGTTCTACACTCTGGTAGACTTGTCAGCCATTGCAGACGTTCCAGCTCCTATACAAAGGGGAGAGAGGCTGTGATTTGACAATCACTGTGTATGAGCAATGCACATCTCAATGTTCTTGCTTGTTTTTGTCCACTGCTCAACAGTATTGTGATGCTTTCATTGTGTGGGCGCGAATGATAGGTGATGTTTGCAGCACAGTGCACCCATGAATGTACAGGTTGCTGCCAGGACCCGGATTACTTCTCGCTCTCCGAGGCTATGTGGAGCCACTACAAAGTAGCCCATGTTAACCATTACTCATGCTTCTGCCCACTTGTGTCTGCTTTAGTTGACTTGTATAGAGGACTTTATTAGAAATGTGATTAGAGACTTTGCTAGAGTGCATTTGTGCCTGAACAGTGTGCCATTGTGGACCTGACCCAGAAAGTTCCGACTCACAAAAGTTTGTTCTGCAACAAACTCTCTATTTTGGCTCCCAAAGATGAATAGGGGTTAGCCCTCTAGAATAAAATTCTGAAAAGTTTTATCTTAGGAGCGTGGGATCAGGTGACCACAGAGGGATAGTTTCTCAGCTAGAAAACAGGATTGTACATAATGGGGTGAGGGCGAGAAGGGTTTTTAAAAAGTGTTTCAAGAGGAAAGCCTTTGGATAGGTTTTGTCAGCTACCTGCTAGGTATTATGCAGCTTGAATGGGAAGGTCAGATTCTCTCCTTGTGTCACTGGAGCGGCTAATCCAAGGAAGGAACTGTGGGCAGTCCAAACCAGGACACGATCACTCATGAACACATGAAGCTGCCCTATACGGAATCAGACCCTTGGTCCGTCAAGGTCAGTATTGTCTACTCAGATGGGCAGCAGCACTCTGAGTTTTCAGGCAGAGGTCTCTCACATCACCTACTGCCTGGTTCTTTTTAACAGATGACAGGGATCAAACCAGGGACCTTCTGCATGTCAAACAGAGGCTCTTCCACTGAGCCACACAGCCCCTCCCTCGTATAAACAAAGTATAAAAAGTCACATTTTGGAATTCTCCCCTATGTTAACTCCACCCAACCCACAAACAGAAAGCCAGCACAGCAGGCTACATTGTCAATTGTCCGTTTGCAACACATTATTTATGTGAATTCACCCCTGGAATTCAGCACCTGCAGTCCAAAGAGATGAGTCCATTTCCTTTTCCTGCCTTTTAGTGTTGTTATTTTTTTGGCTACCCTTATTTCCCTAGCAGCTCACTTGAACCAGGCCTCAGTGGGGCCCTGAAAAGGTGAGATTTCTGCAAGCACCCCTTAGGTTGGGGACCACAGCTTGTTCACCTGCATCTCCGAAAAGGCTGCCGAGTCCGAGTGCCTGGTTTCTGCAGGAGTGCGAAATCGTTTCTGCCCTTCTCCCAAAGTCTACCTGCTTGCTAGAGGAAATGATAAACCAGGTTTTTCCCCTCCCAGTGCGGCTCCTCAAAGTGAGAGGAAGCCAGGGGGAGGAGGAGGGGGGTTTCCTCCTTGCCGGAACGTCTTTATTGCAAAGGAGAAATTTTCGTCCCCGGGACAGGGGAGAGAAAGCGGCAGCACGTGGAGGCAAAGGCGTGTGGATGTAACAATGCAGTAGAGTCAGCGGCCAGGAAGGGAGGCCCCGGTGAACGTGTGGGGCGGCCTGCAAAGGACACCACGCAGGATTTCAGGCTAGGGGGGGGGACCTCACCCCGATGCAAATTCAGCGAGGGCTTAATTGATCAGCGCCTCGTCCCAAGAAATCACTGGGGTAACAGAGAAGCTAGAAAAAGCTAAGCGGATATGACAGCAATTCAGCCTCTGCCCGGACCGCCCACATCCTCCCCCCTCCCCGTCCTGAAAGGGCAGGCCTCATCTCTGTGACACCTGTCCTAGCCAATCCAGGTGAACTGAGAACCCGCCAATCGCCGAGCTCCAGCGGCAGCACATGCTCTTTCCTTTTTTCTCCCAGCCTCTCCTCTCTCTCCCTGGCTTTTTCTTTTTGGTGTCTCCCAAACTTCCTTTGTCAATCAACGGGGAGACGACACAGACGAGCCCTGCCCCCCCATCCCCAAAGGCTGCGCGCCCAATGAGAAGCGCCCGGAGGGGCGGGACGTCGTTCGTCCTGCAACCAATCAGGGCCCAGGTTTAGCCGTCCAGGGGCGGGGCGCGCAGAGTCTTCTTCAGCCGCCTGTCTCTCCCTCTCCCCGCTTCTCATCCTCCCCCCCATTCCTTTCCTCACTTGGTTTATCCCGCTCTGGGCCGGCTGAGTTTCGCAGCTCCATGGTGGTGGCGGTGGCGGGGCAGGCAGACGGAACCATCCAACCCCGCGCCAGAGGGGGGGGAGGAACAAAAGAAAGGCAATTTAAAGAGATAGGGACCGCGGCCGGAGCGGGCGAGGGGGGAGGCGGCCCGAAGGCGGGAGAGAGAACACACCCCTCACGCCCGCCCGCCTTGTCTCCGAAGCCGACGCCAGGATTTCCCTCGCTTCCTCCCCCCCCTTTTTTTTCTCCCTCAGCCGCCGCCGCGAGGCCTCCATGACTGACTGACTGACGGGACCGAGACCGAGCCCGGCCGCCACGGACATTCCTCCCCCTCAGCCGCCGCCTCATCTTTGTGCGCTGCCTCAGCCGCCGCCGCCTGCTCGTCGGCGGCGCTTTGTTCGGGGCGGCCGGGGGCGGGGTTGAGGGGAAGCGAGGAAGGGAGGAAGGGAGGAGGAGGGGGGGGAGAGAGCG
>NW_015173700.1:242981-267846 GCF_001447785.1 Gekko japonicus | reverse complement strand
ACTCTTTGGAGCAGCAGCCGTGCCGGCGGGGCGGGGCAGATTGATGTGGGGGGGTCTGACATGAGTCCGCCGGCCGCCGGGTGCTGCCATGTGACCGGCTTCAAGGTGGAGAACTGGAAGCAGAACCTGAGGGTGATCTACCAGTGCTTCGTGTGGAGCGGGTCGGCCGAGACCAGGAAGCGCAAGGTAAACAAGGAGAAGGAGGAGTGTGGGGGGGGGGGACGGACAAGGGGAAGCCTCTCCCCACCCCTGACACTGGAGGACTCTGTGTGTGTTTGGGGATCATGGCATGTCGCTGGCATCTGTATAGGCACACACTTCCTGCATCTATACCTCTGTTTCACCGTAGTGGGGCATGACAGATGTACACGTGAGACAGAGGTCTGTCCTTGTGAGTGTGTGTATATATATGGTACATTGTTGCAGTGGGATATGTAAGTATACATCATAAATAATTATGCTTGTATGATGTAGGTAGGTCTCACATGTGTATCGCACATCTCTCCTAGAGAATGATGTATGTTTACATATACACACCTCTTCTTAGTATATACATATGTGTGTATATATTTGTGTACACATATGTGTGTATATATGGATATATTTGTGTGTGTATATCCCATTATAATGAAATAGATGTTCTCTGTAATGATTTAGGTCAACACACACACACATATATATATATATCATTATAATGAAATAGATGTCTCATATGATCATACACATCTGCATATATCTTATACATCATGTTCTGTATATTCCATTATAATGGATGTTCTGTATAATGATATATGTTTGCATCTACTTTTTGTAATGGTACATGTTTACATCTTTTTTTATATATACGCAGTTTTAGTTCTGTACCTGTATATATACGCAGTTTTAGTTCTGTACCTGTATATCTCATTATTCTGAGATATATTTATCACAGTATGAGTGTGTCCTTGTATTTAATACATATCTCATATTATATATGAGGTCTCTGTGTGTGAAATGTACAGATGGTATGCATTGCATCTCATATTTGTGATGTATTCTATATAAAGCATATATTTCATAATGGGCTATATAGTTATGGACTGTATGGGGGTCTTTGTGTACACACACATATATATATATATGATATACATATGTATGTATCTCATTATTTATGTCACGATGGATAATAAGTAATGTGCATATATACACACAGAGAGATATACAGAGAGAGCAGTGATTCATCCAGGCAGGTCACTTGGTTTCTCTTCCTGGAATAATTCCCGGTTGTGATTCCCCATTGGGGGTGGGATTCTTTCTCGGTTTTTTTCATATCCCTGCCCAAAATATACAGGCAGTCTGTGATCTACTCTCCCACCCCTTCAAGAAGCAAAATTGGTTTATATGGGGTGGGGAGGTAGTCAGAGGCAGAGGTTGATAGTCTGGTGTAAAAGGACTGCTCCGCCTTCTCTTCCTCCTGGAAGTGTTGGAGGGAGTGAGGGTTTCCCGGAATCCAGCAACTGCAGAGCATGCATGAGGGAGGGCGGTAGGAGGAGGAAGGAAAGAGAAGGGAGGGAGAATGAGAGCTCCCAGTGCAAAATAGCACATGCCACCCCTTGCTTTTGTGTGTTTGGTTGTGGCAGGGGGAGCTTTCTTTAGTCTTTTTCCTGTTTAAGGGCTCAGTCTGGAGCAGAAAAGACTGATGCCTTGATAGAAAAGGAAAGCTAAGAAGCGGTTCTCTTTTTCTCTAGAAGGTGGCTTACTGAACTGTTAGGGCAATGAGGGGGGAAAGTGTGGGTGATGTTTAATCAGCAGAAGGGTTGGGGGAGTGTGCAGAGTGGAGATGTTTCGTCTAAGTATAGGGGCAAGGACTGAGGAGAGGATATGCATAGATTTGGCATTTTCAGACAGGCAAAGATGGAAGTAGACAGAGGGAACAAATTTTGTTTCCGGTAGATGGGAATGGTTCTAGGAGTGATTCTAATTTCTCGTATGGGGGTATCACTTGATAAGAGCATGACAGTGGGAAGACAATAATTGAATTAGCAGCTCATACGGACTAAAATTCCTTGGTAAATTTAGTAAATTCACCTTTATGGGTAGTCTAGACTAGACAGTGTAGATGCACGTCAAAGACAAACTTGCCAATCCCATTTGCTTTTCTGAAAACATAATTCTGTACATAACCCACCACACACACACACACACACAGAGAGAGAGAGAGAGAGAGAGAGAGAGTTTTGAAATGTAAATGTATACTTACCTCCATTTTTTCTCTCTCTGCTAGTCTCCAAGCACCACATAATTCTTGCACTGAAATGGGCCTTGCCTCCATGAAAGCATGCCTTGAGCACCAAAAATCAACAGACTCTGAAAACCAGTAGCACCACAGACTAAAACCAGGAAGAGGTTTCAGTTGCTAGATACCAACCTAAGGGTTTTTGAAAGACTCCAGCATTTAACTTTATGCCAGTAATGAATAGGTATTTCAGATTGTGAGATGCTAGCATAAAATATCTAGGAAGCTGGCCAGTGAAGCAAACTGACGGTGATGAGCACTATTGAGGCTGACTAGTTTTGCTTACTGACATTTGGGGGTAAAAAACATCAAAAGGGATGTGTGAAGAACAGCTGATTGGTTGATTGTATTTAGTAAGTGTCAGTGAGGATACTGTCTTAAAACAAACATTTTTTTAGACATGTCTTGCATTGTAAACAAGACCTCCCTATTCTTAAATCAAGGTGTTCACTGCTTTCATAAATGTGTTTCTGCCCAGTGCTGTATGAGGATTTTGGATCTCGGAGATATTTTTTCCACCAGCCTAGGCCTCCGAACTTTCATGCAGACTCTTACAGCCTCATCTACATACAAAGCAGAAGCAGCTGGGAGATTGGAATGTACCACTTTAGAGTGTAGGTGTGGGATGGAGTTTTTGAACTCTCCTCATGCAAAATTAATTCCCTGCAAGCAGAAATCAAGCAGAACAGAGGGAGAGGTTCCTCATTCAGTGCTCCCTGTTGTGTCAGGTGGTGTTGTAAGTAGGCAAAGTTCACAGACCTGATGAACCATATTGACAGTCTGAAATTCTGGGATTGCCATCATATTGAAACTCAACGTAATTCTGACACAACTGTATTTTTAGTTTAATTGTGTTTAGAAGTGAGGTTTTCAGCCACCATATTCTTCCTTGTGGTTAAAAGATTTTTTTTTTTTAAAAAAAAGCACACTATATTGGTTTATGCTAATCGTTCCGGAAGTAACTGGGGCTGAGCGAAATGCTGCAAGTACAGATTCTTAATATTTTTTGCTTTCAGTGCTACATATTCTTTTTGAATATGTTCACTTTTAATAAGCCTAGGCTGCAAATGATTTCTGGTCTTAACATTTCCCATGAGCTGTTGGTTGTTGTTACTCAACAAGGGTTTGTATGTGGGTCTTGGGGTGTGTGTGAGGCGTAAGACCCATGCCTTTCTTGGTGGAACCTTTTCTGCTCTTGACAGCTGTGCTGTGTTTTTGTGGTATATCTCTGGCACAGACTATATATGAGAGTTTTGGAGGTGATTCTTTTGCTGGAAAATCTTATTCCGCTGGTTTGTCTGTATATCTAAAAATATGAAAGAAGAACAGCTTGAATGGGCTCTAATGCTGTGCTGAACTCAAGTACCAAAGAATCCATGACAGAGGAGAAAATATATATAAATGCCAACATCTGGCCTGTTTATACCAGTAGTGGCGTGAAGGATGGATGGTATACAGTTCAGTGATGAAAAACAGTCTTTGACAAAGGAACGCAGCCTTGCAAAGCTGTTTTTCATTGTAAGCTCTCCAGCAAGCGTCTGAGAGATTCAGTCATTTGATTTTTTAAAATTATTTTTACGAACCTCAGCCTCCCTTTTATTTCTTTCTAGGCCTTGAGTCTTCAAAATCTAGATATCAATATAAACTGCAGGGGGCAGAAAGTGTCAATTTTTTGCTTTCCTGCTTGGCTGCCAACATTGCTTATTGTGTTGCATTCATAAAAGCCGTTACAATATTGTGCTCCTTTATTTCTGTCCCTTCTCCCTCCTCTCTTTGTTAGTACAGATCCCTGGTCTTAAATTCTTTGCTGTTTTATTTTTACAGAGAGGGAAGATTGTTTCCCACATTAGTTTTCATTCACAAGAGTGCCTACTGCAAGTCACTGCATGATGAAAACTGCAACGTGGATAGAATGTACAGCAGCATCTTTTTTTTGGCGAGTCAGATACGGGTATCTTCAGAAGGCAGGAACACCTTGGAGCCTAGTGTTCAGAATGCTTATTTCTGTTTGTGCTTGTGCCAGTTGTATTTAATCAGAAATCAACAGCTAGGGAAATAGGCATGAGATGTATGCTACATAGTAGGATTTCACAGGTTTCAAAACATGAGACTAGAAAAGTGGCACGTATGTAACAGGGCCTGTGCTTGAACTTTGGAAGATCTGCAGGACTATTTTAGAAGCTAGGGGTACAACAAAAGTTGCAGTTATGTGTCTCTCCCATTGTGAGACCCCCCCTCTTCTCTCTCAAACCTTTGAGAGTACCAAAGAATAGTATTATCTACTGGGTATTACCTGCTGGGTAGTACTATCAACTGGGTTTCTGTATCATCGTAGTTTGAGGAATCTTGTTTTTGTGTCTGTGTGTGCATGTGAGTGTGTGTGGACCTGGAAGTCATGGTGACCTCTGGTGACTGATCCCTATTGGGGACCTGGAGGATATTCAGAGAGGTGGCTGAATAAAGCCTGCCCCTGCCTCTGATATTTCAAGGAGGTCTCCCATCCAAGTACTTGCCAAAGTCAATCCTGCTTAGCTTTTGAGATCTGACGAGATTGGGATTGCCTGGGCTACCCGGGTCAGAGTAGCTTTGAGAAATCTTGATTACATGATCAGTTACATGTTCCATCTAGCAGATTGTAAACATACGTTTAATTGGTTATGGATCTCTGCTTGTGATAGGAGATTGGGCTAGTAGTTCTGTTGTGTTCTAGCCATGTTTATTCAGTGGGACATGGGATCAGGCTTCTTTCTAAACAGTGTTACCTAGAAGTAAGCCCCACTGCATTCAATAAGAATGACTTCCATCCAGGTACATATGCTTAGGATCGCAGCTGATCCTATGCATTTTACTCATACATACCTACCCACCCACCTTTGTGGGAGCACCTAATTGGGTAACTGTGGCAAAACAAAGGAGCCATGGATATGAGCCGGCCTTGGCTGGGAGGGCGGGGTACAAATCTGAAGAATAAATAAATTAAATAAATGATCAGTGCTTACATGGGATCATATTTATTTATTTATTATCACATTTATACCTTGCTTTTCCTTGTGGTTCAAAGCATTTTACGATAGTAATGAAAACATTTACCGTTAAAATCAAAATAACAAACTCTAGATTCCTCCCTCCCCCCTGAAAAGATGCCTGCCATTCAAACCCTCTCAAAAGCCCTGGCAGACAAGCAAACCTTGCGGCACCTCTTCAGGGAGCCCATTCTGCTGAGCAGGAGCCACAGTGGCCTGGGTTCTGGTCAATGCCAGACGAGCCACTCTTAAGTGGTGGGATGGCCAGCCAATGGCTGCATGAAGACCATAGTTCACACACAGGGACATATGGAAGGAGATGGTCCTTCATAACCTGGCCCACATGTTTGAAGGACTTTAAAGCCATAACCAGCACTTTAAATTGGACTCAGAAACAAACTGGCAGCAATTTGTAGCTATTTCAGAATCGGCATCATACATTCCCAGCGGCTAGCTGCTGACAGTAGTGGGGCTGCCGCATTCTGGACTACTTGGGAGCTCCGTGTGAATTGTGTCAGACCCCTGAAGACCGTATTTCATTACCAAAATAAACACACATAGGATTGCAGCCTTTGTGTACTTCTTCATGTAAAAACAGTTATGCATCAAGTTTCCCATTAAGGAAACAAAGTGAGACAAGCATTGAAAATGTGAGAATCTTACTTAGCTTAGTATGAACCTCTTACAGCTGTTTCTCTCTTTGCATCGTGTGTCCTTTTCATATCTAGGGAGCGGTGGTGCAGGCAGAAACGCCTGCACTAGTAACATCGCTCGGCAGCCACAATGGCTGTTTGAGCACCACCGCGGTTGAGCTGAGCTCTCGACCTTTATCCCAGCTCCCGCCCACCCAGCGGACTGAAAGCAGTTAGTGCAAGTAGGTAAATGGGTACCCACCCTTAGTAGGGTGGGGGGGCACCCTGCCTAGAACGTGGTGGACGGCGGCAGCGGCAAGTGATTGGAGGTGGCGTGACGCGGCGGGACAACGGCGGCGGCAGCTGCGGGTTGCTGTGACCAACGGAGCGATCCCTGCTGGCCAGAAAGAGAGGAGACATCTGGGCGGCTGCCGACGAGATGGGCGAGACTGGTGCACGACGACGCTGGAGGCCGGCGTAAAGCGGAGCCAGAAGGACGTAGCTAGAACCGGAAGAAGGCGCGAATCGTGCGCCCAAAAAAGGAAGGAGCTGTTGACCGAAATGGAGCCCGCCGGGATGAAAAGTGAAAGCGCCGAGCCAAGAAGCATGTTAATCTACCACCACAAAGGGTGCTAGTAGGTAACCCCACCCCATAACTCTGTGGCCATAGTTAGGGTAATTTGTGTGTGATTAGCACCATATGTAAGCCGCTCAGAAGGGGGTTCGAGCGGGATATAAAGTCGAAGGTTAAAATAAAAAAATAAAAAAAATCTACTTTTATCTTTTTTCAAATTCTGGATTTTTTCCAGTACCCTCGGTGCAAGCTTCTCTTTGAACGAAGTACCGTTTCTGATACGTCCTCTTGGAGACATGGCCAATGCCATGTGGTTCGTTCAAAATCAAAGCAAGCAAATGTTCTGTCTGTAATCTTTCCCAGCTATTCCTTTTGTGTGTCCTAACATCCTGTTTCGTTTGTTTTGTTTTACTCCAGCTGTAAACTGATCAGAAGTTATCATTGAGTCGTCATAGGGATGCCCAGATCAGTATCCAAATTTGATATCCTAAGTTTAGAACCCAGTGAGATGTAGGTATATTTCAGTTTTTTTCTAACCAGTTTGTAGTATCTGGAATGTTTTTATACTTGTTTTCAAGTTTCTTTTTGCCCAGCAAGGTAATCTGTAACATCTGTACTGTCTTTTCTGAATTAGGTTATTGTGATAGCTTCTGTATTGGTACCAGAGGCAGTACAGTATACCACTGAACAATGGCTCTGCCATAGTTACCACTGTGTCCTCTTGTTAAATCTACACTTCCTCAGTAGTGGATGCTCCTCTGATGTGAATGTACATCTACGGGATCCAGGGGTTAATTGGGTCAACAGCTTTTATTGGATCAGATATAGAAAAGTACCCCCAAAATTAGAACTATTAAGGAAATATGTAGAGTCAAAGCAGAGAGCAAAACTGATCAGAACTGGGTCTTCTCCCCAGTTGGTAATTGGAACAGTAACCATGGTAGAGGCAGGTGAATGGCTTTTGTCACATTTGGGCAGGGTGTCATAAATATTGGTGTCCTTGCTTTCTGTGCCTCTCATGCCCAAGAACTTTTCTTTTCCCCGTCCATCAGTGAACTCCATTCAGTGCATGATATACATGCATATACTTGTTCTTCCTCGCACAGCTGTCTCTCCTCCTGCCTCGCCTCTAGCTATTCCTGTGTTGCCCTGCTTTCTCTTCACTTGCTGATAAGTGGTTTTCACTGTTGCTGTGCAGTCATGTTCAGACGCTTGTTGTGTGTAGATGGGAGTAGTCTCTTATTGTTTTGATTTCTTTTTCTCAGTGCAGTGAAGAGGTGGGACTCATTTCTCTTGCTGTTCTTGTCAGTGGTGAATACTCTCGCTTGCCTTGTTGTTGGGTTATCTTGGTTTATAGATTTATTTATTTTTTAGTTTAACATTGTTGCTGGGAAGTTAAGCCAGATTCCAAGTGTTAAAAGGGAAGATGAGCTACAGTCAAAAAAGGAGAAACCAGCAATGTAGATAGAGTAGAGTTTCTTGTTGAAAGAGAAGTTGCATATTTAATCCAGTGAGGCTGTTTATTGGGTGAATTGTACATTTCTTGAAAGAGAAACGTGTGGAGATCCTTTGAGGAACGCATGGTACGAGATGGCACCCCAATGTAGACTTAATTTTAAGAGATGGGTGGGATATTCTGTATCCTTGAATCACCGTACTCCAGTGTAAATTTCATCTGTACTAATCTGGTTGGTGATAATTGAGCTGTTCTGAGGCTTGTGTCAGTGGTGATGTGTCTTTTATTTTACAGATTCTGAAGATGTGTTCCTGAAGCGTTGTAGGGGTTAGAAAAGTGATGTAAATAGAAATGAGTGGAAGCAAAGAAGGAATGAGCGAGTAGAGTTAGTTTGCCCATTCTGCCTATATTTCCATTTTGGAGAAATGGTTGGTTTTGGTCCTCTTCTTATGGTTCCTGTGGCTAGAGAAATAATCCCTAGAGAAGATTGCTTTGTATATTCAGTGGTGAAGGGCAAGCCAGTCTGCCTTTTGCACCTCTGAAGTTCATGGGGGGAAAAACTAAGGCTTAATGATGCTGGTATCAGTAGACCTATTATTTGATGAAGTGTTTGGACACTATACACATTCCAAGGGTAGGAAAGAGTAAGAATCCAGTAGCAGCTTAAAGACTTAACAAAATTTGTGGTACCCATCTTGACCACAGCTACCTAACTTGATCACATTTCAGGGGGTCTAGGACACTTTTAGATAAGGGGCGACTTGCCTTCTTAGTTGGATTGTGCAGTTAAGTGATGTCAGAGACAGGAATGTGGATTTCTTTGTCCCAGGCTTGTAGGGGTTTTATTTAGGAGCAGGAGCCCCATTGCAAAATCAAGGCCTTTTTTATATTTATGTGCTTTTTATTTTAAACAAAACTTGTAATTCTTTTGAGATAGATCAAGATGGGTGGCCGTGTTAGTCTTTCACAGTAGAAAACAGCTTTTTATCTGAAGAAGTGAGCAGTGACTCATGAAAGCTCATACCCTGCCACAAATTTTGTTAGTCTTTAAGGTGCTGTTGGACTCTTTGGCTTCTAACCAAAAGCTGCGAACAGCTCTCTGATGTATTCTCTCAGTAACCCTTGAGACTCCCCAATACGTTCCCAGAAGAATGCTGAGATTAGCTGATAACAACCTGATGATCTCCAGCCCTAGGGCGGTACGGCTGTCCTCGACTCGGGCCAGGGCCTTCCTGGTCCTGGCCCCAACCTGGTGGAACTCTCTGTCAAATAACATCAGGGCCCTAAGGCAGAGGTGTTCCACCAGGCTTTTAGTTGAGGGCAGCAATGGGAAGTTAAGACTTTCACCCTCTCTCTTTTTTTCGTCTATGGCCCCCACATACCCTGCCCTGCCATGCGGGACAGCGGTGTGGCCCACAATGAAAGATTACTTATCGCCATCTTGATTGGTTTTAATTTTATGTTTATTATCTGTAATTTTAATTATATATTCATAGTGTTGTAAATCACCCAGAGCCTGCTCTGCAGGGTGGGTGGGGTAAAAGTGAAATAAATAAAATAAATACATTTAATAAAATAAATAAAAGATCATGCTGAAGGTTGTGGGGTCTCAGGTGGACAAAAACCTTAGGGGCCTGTAGCAAGAGAGGAAGTCAGGCCAGGCAAAATCACCCCCATGTTGCTTTTGTGCTGATGAATGCACTGCGGGGGGGGGGGAGAATGTGGGAGTGGCTGGACTCCTTCACTTCTCTTTGCTGCTGCCTTTTGTCCATCTGGACCCTGCAACCACTAGCATCAGCTTTATGACGTTCCAAAGAGTTGCATGGGAAACAGTCCACAAGAACCCTGGAGCTCAGCCTTTGTTGTGTGCAGTCCATTGTTCGTTTGTAACAGTGTCTTAGAAGTTTATTGGTTTCAGCACAGTTAACTAGCTTAATTTTTTGTAGTTGGAGCAAGTCTCTCTGTGCTATGGTTCTACTAAATTACTGCTTCACATTTTTGATCATTATTCAGTCAGTTGACGGTTTCTCCCCTAACTTTAACTGACCTTATGTGATCAGCACTTTAAGACTGTGGGACACCTCAGAAATATGTAGAGTCGGCCTTCATTAAGTAACTTGTTCAATTTATCTTGTTTGGTTGTTCATGCCATTTATACATCTCAGAGGTGTTTTCTTCTTAAATGTTGTTGTATTTGGGTCTTATATATTGTGGTTTCCAAATAATTGATTGGGAGGAAAAAAGCATGGATATAGGCTGCTTTGTTTCTAGATTTTCATTGTTCTCCTCTTATTGCAAGAAATAGACACTTCTAAAAGTTGGGATTCTTAAGCTTAGCAAAACACAAAAAGGACTATAGATCTACCCATCCATATACTTGGTGACGTACTCCTTTTTTGAGTACGTGCTCTTAGGGAAAATTTTACAAGTTTCGACATTTAACTAAAAATGGAATTGCTTCCTGGGCATCAGGTTGCACTCATTTTTGTGCATTGTAACATGATTTCTTCTGGCTTTATGATCTTTTATTCAAAAAGTAAGTGACAGATCTCGATCAGGGCACTGGTTTTTCCTCCGCTGTGACAATAGAACAGGGTCAATACTTAACAAAGTCACTTTCTCCATATTTCAGAACTCTTTTTCTTCCAGTTAAAAGAAGTGCCACCTGCTTTCCCCATCTGTATGGTAGGATACCATCAGAAGTCCTTGGTACTATCATTTGAGGAGCCATGATCTAGTATTAGCTTTGTTTTGGGATCCCAATGTGAGCTCTAAACTGATGCGATGATTCCTTATACTTGCAATGGGAATACTGCAAATGTAATAGAAGCTTTAAAAAAACCCAAAAAACTCGTGTGAGAAATGTTAACATACTGTAGGTTTTCCTCTTTTGTTACCTTTAGTTCTCCACTCCTGAACCCAGGAGACTTTTTAGCCCATCTTCATGTATGGAGCTTGGACCATGGGCATTCCGTTCTGTGAATTTTAAGCCTGAAGAGTGTTTTAAAATTGCTTTGTGAAGAGTATGGCAGTGAGACAGAGATGGATACTATAATATCATTCAGTAGAATTCAGGCTTTAATTTTCTGAGGCAGGGCAATCCAAAAGAAATTTGCAGTAGAAGAAATACGGGCTTTGTTACATAAGAGGTAAGTATATATTCATTAGAGTTTTTCATTCTCTTTTTTTTAAAAAAAACAATTTTATTAGGATATAATAATAAATAAAATTTTACGTCATATAACAAACTTTTCATATCCTTTTATCCAAATATCCCCCCCCTCTTCTGACTTCCCACAGTGCTCAAATTTCTATTACATTCTTGAATTTTTTCTCCTTTTCCAATTCTTTAACAACATAATTCTTTCAGGTAACGTATCTTTTTATCTGTTTATCTATGTATGTTTAAATTTAATCTAAATGTCCAGCCAACCTTAATAATTGTCAAAGCAAAATAAATTGTTTTTTACATCCTAGTATTTCTCCAAATAGTCTTTAAAGTCTTTCCAATCTGCAAGAAAATCTTCTGCTTCTTGATTTTTAAGCTTTCTCGTCATTTTGTCCATCTCAACCATAAAAAGTAACTTTTTTAACCATTCCCAGATATCGGGAGTTCTTTCTTGCTTCCAACATTGAGCATATATCATTCTAGCAGTTGTAATCGTATACCACATTAAAGTCCGTTTTGCAATATTAACTTCCTCCATTTTAAGTCCCAAAAGGAACACTTCAGGTTCCTTCTTAATTTTACATTTCATTATTTTTTCCATTTCTGTATGGACCTCAGTCCAATTTTTTTTTGCTTTATCACATGTCCACCACATATGGTAAAAAGTTTTTCATTCTCTTTTAAAAACAAATGAATCTCTTGCATTTCGCCTGACTTAGACACGTTTGGTTGACCTCTTTAAAATAAAGGCTTCTAGATATCAATATTCAATATTTCAGCAGCTGTTTATGTTTCCGTATTTCGCTGCCACCGAAGACTTGAAAAGAAGTCCCTTGAAAAAGTGGTTGTTAACTGTCACTAGGGTGAGACAATATAAATTTTGGGTTTCAAAAAAAGAGCAACAGAGCAGCTTTCTGTTGCTGCCCCGAATAATGCTTGTTTCACTGTTTCAGTCTGATTTATATTACTAGGTAAAGGTTTCCCTTGCTGGAAAGCTAGCCGTATCCGACTGTAGGGGGCGGTGCTCATCGTTTCCAAGCCGAAGAGCCAGCGCTGTCTGAAGATATTTCTGTGATCATGTGGCTGGCATGACTAAACACCAAGGAGCATGGAATGCTGTTACCTTCCCACCGAAGCGGTACCTATTTATCTATTTGCAATTTCTTGCTTTCGAACTGCTAGGTTGGCAGGAGCTGGGGCCAGAGGTGGGAGCGCACTCCATTATGTGGCACTCGGGTCTCAAACTGCTGAACTACAGACCTTCTGGTCTGCAGCTCAATGTCTTAACCTCTGAGCCACTGCAGCCCCTTTCATATTACTAGTTGCTACTTATTCTTATTAAGGAAGAAATGAGCTTAGGTAACTCTACAGATAAAGGGCTAGCCTGTTAACCTTATAGGTTTCAGGAGGAAAATGTTGTGACGTCTGAATCCAGCAGTAAACCATGGTTAATCTACCAGCTTTAAGTAACAAACCCTAGTTTCCCCATAAGTCATGATTTGTCTGGTGCTTACCTTCTTTCCTATCTCCCAGCGGTGAGGATCTCTTTGCTATGCTGCTGTTTCAGTGCCTTCGCTCATGGCCACAATCAACAAATTATAGTTCGCTAATTCAGATGCTACATCACTCAACATCTAGTTTAATTTGCAGTTAACAAGCCTTTTACAAATCCTACTTTGGACTCTTTATTAAGTGGCTTTGTTGAACTCTCTGAACTTGGATATCACAACTAACTGGTTTGCTCGTGCTATGCCTCATAAACTAGTTTATCACAACACCTGAGTACGGTCATTCTGTTCCATGATACTGTTTCATTATACAGCTGTTGATGTTATAATTTCCTTACAGGCTGTTTCCAATCCTTTTAAAAATAATTTAAAGAATGTGGTTCGGTCACCAAAAATTAATTATATTGGTGTACTATGCTGGGAAACGGGCAGATGTTAGCTTGACCTTGTTTAGTGGAGAGAGGTTGTGTGGTTTTTGGCTCCCTTACCAAGCCAAGAGTAATGTCCCACTGTTTGAGCAAAGAAGCAGCAAGAGACTGGAGGCTAAAACATCTAGATGTTATCTAAGCTGTAGAAGTGCAGTCCTTAAAAAAAACAGTGCTTATGAGTGATCATGAATCTAGGTGTGGCCGCATTCCTTGACATGAGGGTTCTGAATCTGAATGGCTGATTCATAGGACAATGCTTGTATTAGTAAGCTTCAGGATTAGTGATCTATATTTCACCTCAATAGGGTGATATTACTCAGCCGAGGTCTGTTACAATCATGTCAACCTATAATAGGGCCAATACATCTACAGTGATGGGCAGTAACAAATGGGAATAAGGGAATTAGAAGATACATGTAGCGTAACCCATCTGCACTGGTCATGTGGCATGCAGATCTACAGCTTAAAAATTGAGACTATAGGATGGCTGTGATTCATTGATTCCAATAGCACATTTACGCCTTAGTCTGGGCATTTTAAAAAATCTGTTCCGGTGTGCAAGAGAATGTGCTATAATTCTGATGAATGAGCTTACTTCCGGCAATTTGAGAGGTGATTGGAGTAATATGTAGCTGCTCATTGGGCAGTTAGCGGTGTCCTGTACTACGTCTTAAATATCCTCTCCCATTAAGGAGAAGCTGTACTTTCACTTCTTGGATGCATATGGAATATTGTGTAGATAAATGTAATTTTGTTAATATTCCTTCAGTTCTCTCAGTTCATGGATATCCCCCCCCCCCCCCCGCACCTTGCTTGGAGTTTGAAATTAACATGATTCTCTGTCTACTTCCTTTTGCATAGCAGCAGTGATGTCAGTTTGGATTTGGGAAATGTTTCTCAGAAACAAGATGGATATCTAGAGACTTCGGAGTGGTGTCTTGAAAGCTATCCATCTCAGGACTTGCTGGTGTTCCCCTAACTGAAATTTTCATTTCTTCAACTGCAGCTATGGGATGATAGGAAGATGTTTGGCTTCCGTCATATATATTTTAAGCACTTTAAATGATACATGTTGGACTTCCTGTGGCACTTTAATGCTACATAATTAGGATATACAAACAAAGTATCAAATATGATTTTTCTTGTAGAAGCTTAGAAAAATTAGATGTTGTACTAATTAGCATTTTCCTTGTGAGCCAGAGGTTCCAACGGCCTTTTCCATTCATGTGTTCATTAGCTCAGACTGTCTGTACAACAGAACAGCGGCGTTCATATCTAAGACATTGCAGTACTTGTAGCATTGGATGCTAAAAGTTCTTCCTCTTGTGATTTTAATTTGCAAGTGTGAACCATATTGGACGGTGCAAAGCTATTGGCTGCAGTATTTGGAAAGACATTTTTCTGGGTCTTTGCCAATTCATTGGCAATCTGTGTTACCTGTAGGAGATCTGAAGCATTTTTGTAACAATTAATTTTTTTAAAGTCTGGTTCTGCTTATAATTCGGTCATAACTGTGTGTGCTCAGTCCTGTAGATGTGAAGTAGTTTAATAGTGTGTTAGTGAGTTAGCTTCTGGAATAAAAGTAAGGACAGTTTTGAAAAACGAAGGCTATCCTTGGAACTTAGAGGGATCTCAAGGGCTCCCTAATTCATTCCTTGGTATTACAACTTTCCTATTTCACCCCCAGTGTTTACCTAGTTACTACTTAAAATATCTTCACTGGAGGAGATTGCTAGGCAACCTGTAATATCACCCAGTTCTTGAAGTAGTTGCTAATAATTTATTCACAATTGGACTTTCCTGTACTTTCTGGTGCTAGTTGTCATGCAGGAAAAACATAGATCTTTTATCATTGTCTTTTAAATAACTGAAAGTTACATTTTGTGTCTGTGTGCTCACCCCCCTAGCCCCACCCAATCAAGCTTTCTCTTTTGTGGGCTGAACTTGGTTCTGTCAGTTTTTCTCTAGGTACTGCATTGGACAAGCCCAGTGCAATCTCTGCATCTTCCAGTCTGTAGTAATGTGGACCCTAAAACATGTCCATCCTTTCTGGGACAGGTGCTGTGAATTCTGTTGACCTTCAGAGCAGCTTTTCAGAGTTCTGTGATACAACTTGGAGTTGTATCATCTAGAATAGCTTGCAACACGGAGGCTGGAATAGTGTTAGGAGACAGACAGAATGGCTAGTAGGGGTGTGCAAAAAATAATAATTTGGCCCATTCGGATTCGGCCAAATCGGGCAGAATCAATTTCGGCTGGCAGTAAGACTCCCGCATGTCAGTTGTGTCAGTACCAGCCTATTCGGGAGTCTTTCGGCCAGCCAAATGTCAATTTCAGCCCTATTATATCCTATGGGCCATTGAAGTCAATTATGAAAACATAGGGGGTATATTCTGGGGGCTGGAGGGGAGGGGGTTTGAGGGAGAGACTCCAAACTCGCAGGGTAGCTGCTGGAGCCTCTCCCCAAGATACCAACCAAGTTTCAAGAGCATTGGACCAGGGGGTCCAATTCTACGGGCCTTCAAACAGGTTGCCTTTATCCCCTCCATTGTTCTCTATGGTGGGAAAAAAAATCAGAGAATCTGAATTGGCCTGCAGCAGCCCGAAAGGGGTCCGAATGGGCCATTTTCGGGGGTGCATTTGGTTCAGACAAAGCGAATGCACATCCCTAATGACTAGCTTATCCCACTGCAGCTCTGTGTTTGTGTGTTTAAAGCCTGAAGGTGTACTTGCATTCAGTGTTCCCTCTAAGCTGTGGAGTCTTGTGAGCAAAAATTCTATTTTGTGAGTTACTGGCATTAAAGTTGTGAGCGAGTGATTTGGCTGTTGCATAAATTAGTTTGCTCCGGAGCCATCCTTCCTGAGCTAAGACGAAAATGTGCGAGCTAAAAAACTGTGAGGTGCTCTTATATAATAAATTTACTTACTGTGGGTGCTCTTATATAATAAATATCATAATACCACTGATAGAAATATGGAAGTTCTCCTTAAATCCAGAGGCTGCTTGCAAAATACTGAAATCTTAACACACAGTATTCAAGACTATATAAAATGGGCCTTGATGACATAAAGCTGTGGAGGAGAGTAAAAAATTAGGAGTGTCTGTTTAGCAGTGCATTCAGGAAGCAAAATTCAGTATAAGAAAGATGAGAATCATGATTTTTTTTTTTGTCTCAAGCTCTAATAGTGCAGGAGAGGTATATTGTTGAGGGAGTTGCTTACCTTTCATGACAGCTAAAAGTAGCTCTTGGGCCTGCTAGAGCACGTAAGTAATTATACAGCCAGGGACATTCATTTCAGTGTTGTTAGTTTATCCCAAAATTGAGGAATAGCTGTAATATTGGGCCGACGTTCTTACTGTATTGGCCTTCCATGCATTTTTCATGAGCATTGGTTGCTAGGCTTGGTTCTAAACATGCATTGCTTTGTAACATAATGTATTAAAGCCATTATTGCAATCCTTTCCAAAACCACTGATTGTTGCTGTAAGCATGTAATCGCTTTTCTGCAACATCCAAACCATTCTGCCCCACTTCTCAGCAACCATAGTAAACAGAATGCAGGACAAAAAATATTAATGGGTAATTTCCTCCCCTCATTTCAGTGTCAGGGTGGCCGCATGAGAATGGGGAGTGGGTAAGAAACACTATTGACCATCAAAGAAATAGGATTATTTCTATAAATGTTTGCCTTAAAGTGTATCTTTTCAAAAGAACAAGAACCACAGTAGACATGACCACTGGCCCAGTGGGGCTGTAGACAAATACTTTGGCACCCGTCTGTCTTGGAAGTGGAATATCTGTAGCCAAGGCTAGATTTTTTGTTTTTTTGCAAATTCTACATGCATGTTTGTCCAGCTCCATCTATAAGCCATTGTGTTGCTATGTTCTTAATATCCCCTGTGCTGGTGACACCTTGAGTCCCACTAAGGTTATTATGTTAAATTTATTTTGCTCTTACTAGTAAAGTTACGAAGTGTGTATACAAAATGCTTTAGTTACACTCTCTCGGTAGTCTTTACGACATTGTTGTAAGGTAGGTCAGTATTATGGCTTCCGTGATATGGATACAGGCAGCCACTAGAAGAAGAATATTAGACGGATTGATTTTTGCCTTTGGCTTCCTACTCTAGCTCCTAGTGTCCTTGTGTGCTGAAAACTTTGCCTAGAAATGTTGTTGTTGTTCAGTCGCACAGCCGAGTCCAACTCTTCGCGACCCCATGGACCACATCATGCCAGACCCTCCTGTCTTCTGCCGTCCTCCAGAGTTTGCTTAATTTCATGTTCGTTGCATCGATAACACTATCTGACCATCTCATCCTTTGCCGTCCCCTTCTTCCGTTACCTTCAGTCTTCCCAGCATCAGGGTCTTCTCCAATGAGAGCTCCCTTCTCATTTGGTGGCCAAAGTGTTTGAGCTTCAGCTTCAGTATCTGGCCTTCCAGGGAACAGTCAAGGTTGATTTCTTTTAGGATTGACTGATTTGATCTCCTTGCAGTCCAAGGGATTCTCAAGAGTCTTCTCCAGCCACCATAATTCAAAAGCATCTGTTCTTTGGCACTCAGCATTCCTTCTGGTCCAACTCTTGCAGCCATACATTACTACTGGGAATACTATTGCTGTGACCATACGGACTTTTGTTGGCAGGGTGATGTCTCTACTTTTTATTACGCTGTCTAGGATTGCCATAGCTTTCCTCCCAAGGAGCTGGCGTCTTTTAATTTCAGGGCTGCAGTCACCATCTGCAGTGATCTTGGATCCCAGGAACGTGAAGTCTGTCACTGCTTCCACCCCCTTCTATTTGCCAAGGAGTGATGGGGCCGGATGCCATGATCTTAGTTTTTTGGATGTTGAGTTTCAAGCCAACTTTTGCGCTCTTGTCTTTGACCCTCAACAAGAGGCTCTTGAGGTCCTCTTCACTTTCTGCCATTAGAGTGGTATCATCTGCATATCTGAGGTTGTTGATGTTTTTCCGGCAACCTTAATTTCGGTTTGTGATTCATCTAGGCCAGAATTTCGCATGATGTATTTATTTATTTATTAGATTTTCATCCCGCCCTCAGGGCGGCTATTACAAAAAGCAGTACAATTACAAAAAGCAGTACAATTTACACATGGCGGCCAGCCATATAAAGTGCTATACTGATTGGTCTGGGCTATTGAACGCTGGGCGGAACAGCTCCGTCTTTACCTCTCTGCGGAATTGGTGGAGATCCTGCAGAGCACGGTTTTCATGTGGGAGCTGGTTCCACCATATTGGTGCAGCTAGCGAGAACGCCCTAGTTCTTGTAGCCGTTAGCTTGGTGTCCCTAGGGCCAGGGGGGACTAAACGGTCCTACGACTCAGATCTCAGTGCTCTTGGGGGAAAGTACGGGGAAAGGCGGTCCCTCAGGTAGACAGGCCCCAGACCATAAAGGGCTTTAAAGGTCATAACCAGCACCTTGAAGCATATCCGGAACGCTATTGGCAGCCAGTGCAGTGACCTCAGCACAGGTTGGATGTGCTCCCTCACCGGGAGACCCATCAACAACCTGGCCGCGGCATTCTGCACCAGCTGCAGCTTCCGAAGTTGCCCAAGGGCAGCCCCATGTAGAGAGCATTGCAGTAGTTCAGCCTCGAGGTGACCATGGCATGGATCACTGACGCCAGATCATTGCGTTCGAGGAAGGGGACCAACTGCCTGATCAGCCATAGGTGGTAAAAGGCTGCCTTGGCAGTGGCTGTTACCTGGGCCTCAATTGTCAAGGAAGCATCCAGGAGCACTCCCAAGCTCCTGACCCTTGGAGCTGGCACCAATGGCGCCCCACCAAAGGCCGGAAGTGAGACCCCTACCCCCGTACCGCTCCGATTCAGGCATAGGACCTCTGTCTTCGTCGGATTCAGTTTCAGTCGACTCAGTCTAAGCCAGTCCGCTACGTCCCGCAGCGCTCGGTCCAGATCTTCCGGGTTAGAGCCAGACTGGCCGCCCAACAACAGGTAGAGCTGGGTGTCATCCACATATATTTTTTTTTTTTGGTAAACAAATTTTATTTTTTCTCAGGAATACAACATATAAAACATTTCATTCTGTCAATTGTCTACCCCATTCCCAGTTCCTCCCCTCCCTCCAATGGCTTCCCACAATGCTTCCACCCCTGCTCCAAATTACTTCATATCATCAACAATATCAGTTTTTCATCATTACAATCTAAAGATAACATCGTTTGACTTAATATTGATCTAAACATATTAAGTTTTGTTTCACATCCCAGTTCTTTTCCAGATAAATTTTAAAGTCATTCCATTCTCCAAAAAACTCATCGTCTTCTTTGTTATTCAGTTTTTTTGTAATCTTATCCATTTGTGCCATGAACAGAACTTTTTGTATCCATTCTTCAACCTCTGGTACCTTTTCTGTCTTCCAAAACTGAGCATAAATCATTCTCGCTGTCACTATCAGGTACCAGAGTAAAGTTTTTTTAGTCGTATTGACTTCTTCCATTTTGAGTCCCAAAAGCAGAATTTCCGGTGCTTTTTTAAAAGAACATTTCAGTATTTTTTGCATTTCATTGTGGACTTTTGTCCAAAAGTCTACAGCTTTCTCACAAGTCCACCACATATGATAAAATGAGCCCTCATGCCTCTTACATTTCCAGCATTTGTTTGACATATTTTGATTCATATTTGCAATCTTCTTAGGTGTCATGTACCACCTATACATCATCTTATAACAGTTTTCTTTAACATTAGTACATGTCGAGATCTTAATAGAGTTTTTCCACAAATATTCCCAAGTTTCCATATCCACTTCCTTATTCATATTAATAGCCCATTTTAACATTTGTTCTTTAACAGTTTCATCTTCAGTATACCATTTTAACAACACCTTATACATTTTAGAAATATTTTTTCCTCCTCCACTTCCCCATACCTTTGGTGTCATCCACATATTGATGACATCCCAGCCCATGCCTCCGGGCGATCTGGGCAAGGGGGCGCATATAGATGTTGAACAGCATCAGTGAGACAACAGCTCCCTGGGGCACTCCACAAACTAGTGGGTGCGTCCAGGACTGACTCTCACCGAGCGCCACCCTTTGTCCCCGACCTTGGAGGAAGGAGACAAGCCATTGTAAGGCAAGCCCCCGAATCCCCACGTCGGCGAGGCGGTGGACGAGCAACTGGTGATCGACCATGTCGAATGCAGCCGACAGGTCCAACAGCAGGAGCACTGCCATCCCGCCTACGGAGATCATCTGTAAGGGCCACCAGTACTATCACAGTCCCGTGGCCCGGGCGGAAGCCGGACTGAAACGGATCCAGCACGGAGGTGTCATCCAGAAAGGTCTGCAGCTGTGTCGCCACCGCCCTCTCTATTAATTTGCCTAAATAAGGCAAATTGGAAACTGGCCAGTAGTTGGCCAATTCGGCCGGATCCAAGGATGGTTTTTTTAAGAGAGGGCGGACTGTTGCTTCCTTGAGAGCCTCCGGGAATAGGCCGTCCAAGAGGGATCTGTTCAGAATATCCCGGAGGAAACCTCGCAGCCCCTCTCGGCCGGCTTTGATCAGCCAGGAGGGGCACGGATGAAGGCTGCAAGTAGTTGGGCGCACAGTCGAGATCAATCTGTCGACCTCCTCTAGGCCGAGAGGGCTAAAACAATCCAGAATGGGACCAGAAGACGTGCTTGGAGCCTCAAGTTTGCATACTGTCTCAAGTGTGGCCAGGAGGTCGCGGCGGAGCGACAAGACTTTATCTGCAAAATAACTCGCGAAGGCCTCACAGCCGATGTCCAATTCCTTCACATTTTGTCTGCTCTGTGGCAGAGTAGTTAGTGACCGAATCGTTCTAAATAATTGTGCTGGGCGCGAGGTTGCAGATGCAATCTCAGCCGCGTAGAACTCCTTCACGGCTTTGACTGCCATCTCATACGACTTCATAAACGTTCGATAGGATGCTCTTGTTGCTTCATCATGAACCCGCCGCCACTGTCTCTCTAGTCGTCTGAGCCCTCGCTTCATCAGCCTCAGCCCCGGGTTGTACCAGGGTGCCAGCCTTGATCGAGGGCGTAGAGGACGTCTAGGTGCGATCTCCTCGATGGCTGTCGAGAGTCGGTTATTCCAACTCTCCACTAGCTCATCTAATGAGTCACCAGGGGGCAGTGTATCCCGGAGAGCCATCTGAAACCGCTCCGGGTCCATCAGGCTCCGCGGGCGAGCCCAAATTGGCTCGCTGCCCAAACAGAGTTGGGGTGACATGTTCACTCGGGCCCTCAGGGCATAGTGGTCCGACCATGGAACTGCTGTAGCAGTAATCCGGTCCACTGTAATCCCAGCCGCGAAGATCAAATTGAGCGTATGACTGGCTTGATGCGTGGGAACTGTTACACATTGGGAGAGTCCTAGCGCGGCCATGGACGAGGCTAGGTCCAACGATTGGGTGGAGGTCGCATCGTCGGCATGGACATTGAAGTCGCCCAGGACCAGCAGCCTGGGGTGCTCCAGCGCCCAGCCCGACACGGCCTCCACCAGAGATGGCAGGCTGCTCGCCGGTGCATTGGGCAGACGGTACACTAGCCAAACAGCCAAACTCTCCCCAGCTTCCCACACAAAGCCGGCATACTCAGTGCCCGAGATCCTAGCGGCCGGGAGGGCCCTGAAGGAGTAAGCCTCCCAAACAAACAAAGCCACTCCCCCCCGCCCCTTTGTCCGGGATTGAGAAACCAGGGGGAGCCATCTGGGAGAGTGCTACTCTCTCCCCATCTCGCACCCAGGTCTCGGTCACGCACGCCAGGTCCACGTCCTGTTCCAAGATGAAATTTTGGAGGACAGAGGTCTTATTATTTATGGACCTGGCATTACACAACACCAATGTCGGAGAGGGGTTTTTCTCCACTGCCCCACTACCTGCCACCTTTGGGATGGGACGCAGGCTGGAAGGAGGCCGAGCTTCTCTGTTTCTCTGCTCCCTTCCCTTCCATTTCTGCCTGTTCCCACCGCTATACCTTCCCCTCCCCAAGAGCACTTGAATACCCTGCCCTGCCACTTCTGTACTCCACATATAAATTAAATAAGCAAGGTGACAATATACATCCTTGTCGTACTCTTTTTCCTATGCTAAACCAATCAGTTGTCCCATATCCGGTTCTAACTGTCACTTCTTGACCCTTTTATAGGTTTCTCAGGAGACATGTGAGGTGGTCTGGTACTCCCATCTCTTTAAGGACTTGCCACAGTTTGTTGTGATCCACACAATCAAAGGCTTTAGACAATATGCATTTAGACAATATACATGAAGCAGAAGTAGATGTTTTTCTGGTACTCTCTTGCTTTCTACATAATCCAGCGAATGTTGGCAATGTAATCTCTAGTTCCTCTACCCCTTCAAAACCCAGCTTGGACTTCTGGGAGTTCTCTGTCCACATACTACTGAAGCCTAGCTTGTAGGATCTTGAAAATGACCTTGCTAGCGTGTGAAATGAGTGCAATTGTGTGATAGTTTGAACATTCCTTGGCATTGCCCTTCTTTGGGGCAGGAATGTAAATTGACCTTTTCCAATCCTGTAGCCACTGTTGCTTTTTCCAAATTTTCTGGCATATAGAGTGCAGCACTTTAACAGCATCATCTTTTAAGACTTTGAATAGCACAGCTTTGTTGTTAGTAATGCTTTCTAAGGCCCAATTGACTTCGCATGCCAGGAGGTCTGTCTCCAAGTCAGTGATCACACCATCGTGATTGTCAAGGACACTGATGTTCTTCTTGTATAGTTCTTCTGTGTATTCTTGCCAGTTCTTCCTAATCTCTTTTGCTTCTGTTAGGTCCCTACCGTTTTTGTCCTTTATCATGGCCAGCTTTGTATGGAATGTTGCCTTGATTTCTCCAATGTTTTTGAAGAGAAATATGCCTAGGAATATGAGCTGGAAACTCTGCCTTTGAAACAATGATGGCCTCTCCCTATGATTTATGTTCTGTGGATTTCAAGTAGGCAGTTTTCATTCAGAATACATAAGAAACTTGTTGCTTTGGACTTAACTAGAAAATTGTACCAATTCTATGTGTGTTTTTAACCTTACCCTAGTCCACTTCATGTTCTCACCGTTCTGACTATAGACAATTACTGTTAATGAAATGGTGCAATGTTTTTCTGTATTGAATTCTGATTTAGAAGCGGCCACTGCTGGATGCCTCTTCTGCCCTAATGAAGTCATTTTTGTTGAAGGGGACTGTCTGAGACTTGCTAGACATTTTGTAGTCTGGCACTGACCATGAGTAGAACGTCTGCCAGGTACGGATATTTGGTGCACAGCCATGCTTTGGCAACAACCCGCATGTTAACCTTCTGTCTTGTGTGGGGCAGTGAAAAGTAGACAAGCCAGCAGTGTTGTTTGTATGCCACATGACAGGAGTCCCCTTGTAACACAGGTCATGCTGTTATTCTTGTGGATTTTGTGCTTCCGGAATCGTGTAAATGAGCCAGACTGAGATGGTAATCTTTCCTCTGACAGGAGGCGATCAGGGTTACTTCATAACTCCAAAAAGTGAATAGTTGCATCAATGAAAACTGGTTTTTAAAAAAGATTATAATTTCCAAACTGATGGAATCGGGATGTAAATACTTTACAAAAGCTAATAAATAAACTCTAGTTAGTAAACATATACTCCATCTTAACCCTTTTGCTTTTTTGAAAAACATCCTAAGATTTGGCTTTCTTTCACCTGTACCTTCCTTACATATTCTTGCTTATTAGTGCATGGTACAAAGATCCTGCTTCACATGTACACTGATGCGATCTGAATTGGGTGGTGAAGATGATGGAATTCCTTGCTGGGGGAGTATAGTGATGGTCACTAACATGGATTTCAAAGGGGAATGGGTCCATGATTGCTAAATGGGACCTTCAGTGGTAGTATATACTTCTGAATGCCAGTTGTCTGGGGGAGGGCATCAGTAGCCATAGGTGTATAGAAATTTTGATTTCTGCTTTCTATAATCCATGCCTTCTCCCTTTGAGGTGGAGGCCATCTTGTATGGGTGATTCCCATCCATCTTCAGGGAGGCAAGACTAAGTTCAACTTCTTCCTGTTTCCTGTGGTGGGAGTCACCCCTGGCTCAGTTTCTTTCCTGCCTCAGTAGGGAGAGCAGCTTAGTGTTAGGGCTCGCCTAACACTCACCTTTTAGACTGTACTAGCAAATCCTTTCTGCTTTATTAACTTTCCTGTTTTTCTTCTCACTCTCACTCTATAAAAAAAAGGAAAAAAGAAACTGTTTCTCTTCACTTTACCTCAGCTTTCGCAGAGGCCCACGGGCCTAGTAAACAGATCAGACTCTGGAGCCTTTAAGTGGCCGTGAGTAAAAATCCTCCTCCTACTCACGAGGAATCGCTATGGACACCGGCGGGTCTCCCCATGATCGTCACAGCCGCAGTGATAGAAAACGGGCTGCGTCCGAGCCCAGACATTGCGAAAGAGCGCACAGTGAAAGTGGCAATTCTAAGCGCGCCAAAACTTCGGTGCGTGCTCAAGTGGAGCCCGGCTGGTAGGAGGCATCCTTTTTGGAGAAAAATCGCCTCACAGGCAGCAAAGACGGGAATGCCCCTAGGGGCTCAAACCCGCAAACTAATACCCCCGAGACCACCGGTCAGTGCGGGGAAGGCCAGATTCATCATATCCAGGCAAGCTTCGCACAGGGATCAGAGGTAGAAGACGACCAGGGTAAGGTTGACGACACACACCCCCTATTTCGCCCAGAGCGATGGCCTTTTTTCGGAGGGCTATGAGGGAGGAGATGGGTCGTTATTCCAGGGCGAAAGAGCGGACTTCCCGCC